>NW_020455655.1:3934165-3989942 GCF_003342845.1 Nothoprocta perdicaria
TTTTTTTTGTTCACTATATGATCTAGCTACTGTTTGCATTTTGGAATAAATAGCTTTAAGTTAAAGTTAAGCTTAAATTACATAGTTTTAAAGCAAGTTATTTGTAGTAAATAATATGGTTTGGGATCTTCTCTTTCCTCACTTGATACTGCTTTCTAGTTACCTTGGACAAACAACAGTGAGAAATAGGTCAACCATGAATCTCTATATACTAGAAGAAATATTTCAGTTTCAGAATGAGCCACTGACTTAGAGTGGTGTAAGTAGAGTGAAAAGGCAGTTGGTGTGAATGGCTTGCAAAAAAATTGCATTTAAAAATTCTCTCTATTGTTTTTTAAACTCTTCATTTAAAAAATAATAATAAAAAAAGGCAAGGGAAATAATASTGTCTGACTATATCTAGAATTCTCAAGCTGTTACTTTATTTATGAAGACAAAATAATGACAAATAACATTTGTTAACACCTCTCCTGTAACTTTGCCACTAAAATCTTCTTTTGCAAGACCTGATTAAATGTTTGATGCTTTTTGTTTATGTTTTTATTTATACTGATCAAGATTTAAAAAAAAAAAAAAGTCTTGAGAAACAGGGGTTTGTTTYTGTGTTTTCAACTTCATAGGAATTGGGCAAGGTGTTCCTGTGGTAGCACTGGTGTTTGAAGGTGGACCCAATGTCATACTGACGGTTTTAGACTTCCTTCAGGAAAGTCCTCCCGTGCCCGTGGTAGTTTGTGAAGGAACTGGTAGAGCTGCAGACATCCTGGCCTATGTTCACAAGCAAACGGAGGAGGGAGGGTAAGTCATAGCACATCTAGTTAAGCTCYGAGTTTTACGGAGATCTCTTTTGAGAGTATTCTTTTGATGAATGTATGCAAGAGCTTTATCCATGCAAAGATAAAAGATAGAAGTATAGTTCTGCACACGATTATGTTTGCCAGGTAGGCTGTGAAGAATTGCTGAAGACTGAGATTTTTTTTCTAGTTCTGGGTCCCTCCCACATGCCATCTACAGAATTTAGTGCAACTGGCAGGTTGCTTTAGCATTACTTACCGAAGGAGAGGAAAAGCAAATACACCTGTATGCTAAATAAGGAGAAACATCTCACGTGTAAGTTCAGTAATGTGAGTCATGCTATGGTGTTTTATCTAGAGTACCCAACTATCAACTTAAATGCTCTCAGTCTGCTTAGCCTCCCTATTTAAACTAAGCAGCAGTAACCTGCTAAGGGACTAAGTTTTTTAGTACCTGTTTTGCTCACCAGAATTCAGAACTGGCCAGACCTTCTGGAGATATGAGAATAACATATCTTCAATATGGATTAATTTGATAAATACATTACCAAATTATTTGAAAATATCACTTGACTTGATTGAATGGAAACACTACTTGTGTGTGTTTAAGTGTTCCATAGTAATAGCTTGCCTGAACAGGAAGCAGGAAAAATATTGTTTCTTCTGCATAGTGTTAAAATTTTAACTTGTATCAACTTCCATGCAGAAAACAGTTGTCTGTTTGCAGGTTCCAAAACAGAATGTGGTTGCCTGCTGGTCTGCAGTACTTAGTAGCTTCTAGTTAGTTGCCAGATGTGCTTATATCATTAAACATGTTGGGCACTGGCTGCAGGGATTAYCTCAGATCCAGGAGGAGAAGATAAATGTAGTGTTAAGCTAGACAGCTTTCTGCACTGAGGGTGAGATCATATGAAGGTCTTGCTTAGAGGAGCAAGTACTTACCTGAGAATATCTCAGGACTGAGTTTGAGAGAGGTTGAATTACATTTATGTGGCAGTAGCTGAAAATCTGCTTTATGCTGTTTTATAATAGTTACCTAGACTTTTGTCTCTGAGACAATCATAGGCTTATAAAGGGCAGGATTTAAGATGGTATGTTCAGACTAATTAAATATGTGACCGTTCTAGCTGTTCGTATGTAACAATTAGTGTTTCTCTGTTTGTTATCATCTTAGGAATGTTCCTGAGGGTGCAGAGTCTGAAATAATTTCAACCATCAAAAAGACATTCAATTTTGGTCAAAGTGAAGCAGTTCATCTGTTTCAGACATTGTTGGAATGCATGAAAAAAAAAGAACTTGTAAGTAGTTATCCCCTCTCAATATTTTCTTTGATCACGATCTTAAATCTTTTTTCTTTTTTTCCTCTATGCTTTATCTCTCTTTGCCAGGAAAGACTTAATTCTTGTGATTGTTTATGGTAATTGGTGTTTCCTCCCTGTTTCTAATCCTGTTTGTTTTCAACTCATAGGATTTTGTTCTGTGTATAGTTGTTGTATATTCTGTTTTGTGTATAGTAATATATGTATTTTCTGGATTACTTTCCTTTCTTGATCTTGCCTTATTTTTCAAAGCTCCTATTTAGGTGTTTTGCTTTGTCTTTTRTTCTTAGTGTACAAATGAAGGACTGCTATTGTTGCCTAATGTAAAAGCACTTAATAGAGCCTGAACTATTTATATGTAACTTTTATAGCTTTAATTCAGTTACTGGTGTCCTGTATGGAGACCTTATATGGAGGAGCTATTATACTGTTCCAAGTTTTTAAATTGACATGTTCAGCTAGACATGTTTGCTAGCAGATTAATCTTATAAAGTATAATGAAGTGAGAAGATAAAAAATACTGTGTGGTAACTGATAGACATATTGTGACAGCTAGCAGAAAATTGTCATCGTAGTGAGGAGGAGTGTAAAGGACTCTTGCTTGGCTTTTCTTATGAAAGGTCGTCATTTGTGGTCTCCACTTAGGAAAACATTCTAAAGTATACGCTGAAGGTAAAATTTAAATTCGGTGTAGGTTTAATATGCATTGAAGTTGAGAAGACTTTTCAGTGTTATTTCAGTTCTTARTCTAAAAGACTGGGACTAATCAGCTTTGTCCAGTAGAATAGCAAGAACACGTTCGAAAATCATATATTTTGTTTTGAACAGATCACTGTTTTTCATATTGGGTCAGATGAACATCAAGATATTGACGTTGCGATACTTACAGCATTGCTAAAAGGTAAGATTTTAAAGAGATTTCAGAATCCCCAGATCTTGTATTTCAGTGATTGTATACTGGAATAATTATTTACAAACTGTAGGATTTTTTTGTTTTTAAGCAAATAGTTATCTACTACTACTTCTCATTTCATAGTGTCGGCATCATTCACATGTCATAACTAATACCTACCATCGTTATATTTTATTCCTTGATTTGTCCACTTCAAGAAGTAAGAATGTTTAATGTTTTACATCCAAATTCATTTAACATTTTTCYTTGTGTTTTGTTTCTGAAGGCACCAACGCGTCTGCATTTGACCAGCTTGTTCTTACACTTGCGTGGGATAGAGTTGACATAGCCAAAAATCATGTTTTTGTTTATGGGCAGCAATGGCTGGTATGTATGAGTCTAGATTAAGCAGAATGGTATTTTCTGTAAAGAATGAGTCTTTTGACTTGACATATCTATAGAACACATTTATTTTAGGACAGTAATTTCTAAATACTTCATAGAATTGTAACAGTTTTCTTGTGTGCTTAAAAGTAGTCCAAGAATTTGAGAAATGTGCTAAGGATTTCAAATAAATAGGGGAGAAAAGACACTAGTAAAGGTGAAAGTTGAATTCATGTTATTCAAATTTTTTAAGTTACAAATCATGTAATGTTCTTAAAAAGAATCCAATAAAATACAATTTTAACTTTGGCTGCCAGCAGTGCTGTGCCTTTGAGGGAAAAGTACATCTTTCATAGCTTGCAAATTAGTTTGAAAAGTGATCTTGCCATTTCCCTATTGCTATAAAGATAAAATACAGTCTTATGGGACTGTGTGGTCAAAAGTACATACTGGGAGGCTTGATGAAAGCAGTGATAATTTTGAGCGTTTGCCTTTGAAGCCAGTTGCACTTTAAATGTTTTACGTATTCCTACCTTTCATCCAGCATCAAAGTGTGAGAACAGCTGAACTATGTTAGACTAAAGGTCCCTTTAGCCCAGTACACTGGCTCTGAGCATGTCCAAAACAGATCTCTATGGAAGAGTGCAAGACCAGAGAGAAAACAGTGATAAGTCCTCAGAAAGTTCCTCATCGTGTTACTGTGTGATGCTCAGGGGATTCCCTGAACCCAGAGAGGCATCTTTGCAGACAGAAAAGCATCTGCCCTCTGTAAAGGAATGAGAGTAGTCTGTAACCTAAGTATATTTATCTCAGCACGTTTTTACTGGTTCTCTCCTGCCTCTACCCTGTATTTTGTTGTAGGTTGGCTCTCTGGAACAGGCTATGTTAGATGCCCTTGTGATGGATAGAGTTGCATTTGTAAAACTTCTGATTGAAAACGGTGTAAGCATGCACAAGTTTCTTACAATTCCCAGGCTGGAAGAACTTTATAATACAGTAAGTGAATGACTGCTTTCTAAACAGATTGCACTATAATACAGTAAGTGAATGACTGCCTTTTAAACAGATGGCTTTTTAGAAAAGCTTTTTATTTGCTCAGTGTTGTGTGCCGGGTCACATGCGCTGGCCTCTGTGCCATGTGGTGCTGCTAAGGGCAGTCCCTCACAGGAGGTTAGAGTTGAGAAGTGCAATGTGTCTGGCTGCTCTCGAGTGCCCCAGCTGCCTCCTGCCTCGCAGCAAATGGCACCACGACCAATTTTGCAGCAGGATGTTCGTTTGAGTCTGATATATGGGTATAGATACTAAAGGGAAAACTGCAGCACAGTTGTGTAACGTATGAAACGTGTAAACCGTAGCAGGGGAAGAAAACATGACAAAACCAGGGGACAGAAAGCTGCAGAAAGTCCATAGACAGTATTGTTAGGGCTTTATAAGTTGAATTCTGTATGTGACTGTTGATGCTAGCATAATAAGTCATTATAAAAATAGCTTATTTTGTGAACCTACATGGTTACAAACATTGCATAGAAAAATTGTTTCCACGAATGCTGATTTAAACGTTTAAAAATTAAGGTAGTTTTATGGAATTGCTTTTTATCAAAATCTGTACTGGTGCCAGGGTAACCATATGTCTAAAAGTAAAACAGTTCCTAACTTCAGGGAAAATCAGAAAAAAAGAAAAATCACCTTAGGAAAAAGTGGGAATGTTCAGATTACAAATTTAAGAAGTAAAGGAGCTTTTACTGTGGATTCTCCAATTCTCTAAACTTGAGTATCTGTCTCTGTGTGCTCCCATAACTTAAAATAGCTATTTGCTGAAACTTGTTTGTGCAATTTTATAACAAACAATATACATATTGGTGCTGTTTGCATTCTTTTTCTTTTCCTTTGTGGACTAGTATAGGTGTATTAATTTGGTTCCAAATTAGAAGTATTATCCAAGTTATAAAATGAAACAATAAGGAAATCCTATCTACTTAATATTATGGTTGGAAATTTTTACCATTAATGGTTACTGCTTGCTTTTAAAAACTGGGAGTTTTTTTGAGTCAACATGTGATGAGACTGGGAGACTTCTATTGTGATCTTATGTTGTCTTTGTGCTCCTACTTTCTTGATCCAACNTTTTTTTTGTTCCCTTTTATAAAGAAACAAGGCCCAACTAATCCAACACTGTTTCATCTTGTCCGGGATGTCAAGCAGGTATGTTATAAACCAGCAAAATTAACTGTAGGGGGATTTGGTGGTGGTGGTATGGTGTCTTTGTTTGTTTGTTTTGATTTTTCTCCTCTTCTCCCTTGATGGTTTCTCTTGTTTGTCAATTTAATCTGCAATTAATTAAGTTTGATTGAAGCAATAAGCTGCMCCTCTGCAGTTGTTCTTGCACTAACTCTGTCGGGACTATTGTCTTTTTTTTTCCCCTCTTGCTTCTGAATTGTTTTGCTTTCTGCGGGATTGRAAGCTGATGTGCACAGGTGGAGTTGTTTTGGCTGTTAAAACAAACAGCCAAAACCCACAGCAGCAAATGTGGTGTTTTCATTGCTTGTATGCTTCTTGCTTGTATGATCTGCTAGAGGAGATCATCCAGAACAAGCACAACTTTGTCTGCTTTGACCACTAAATATGGAGCTGTGTAGATAGGTTTTTATCATGAAAGGATTGATTTTTTTCCCCCCTTTTTTTTCATTTCTTTTTTTTTTAAATTATGTATTTTTTAATTATTATTATTTTTTTTTAATTTTATGATGTACCATGTAGAAGGATTCTGAGTTTAATTCAGAGAAGAAATTAAGATTATAATTTGCAAAACTAAAAGTACCTTTTGTATTTCTAGGGAAATCTTCCTCCAGGATATAAAATCAACCTGATTGATGTGGGGCTGGTTATTGAATATTTGATGGGAGGAACTTACAGATGCACCTATACAAGAAAACGCTTTAGAGCTATATACAATAGTCTCAGCGGGAACAATCGGGTATGTAGCAGTTGGATAATAAAACAAACTGCTTCGTATGTTCATGATGGAAAAAATAAAGATTGTTTTTTAAAGCATTTCTTTGCTCTAGCATCCAATTTTCTTTTCTGTTCCCCCTTTTCCTGCTTACAGGGGAAGAATGGCTGCTAAACAYGCTGACTCTTTAAGACTATCCCAGCTTCTTGGCCCTTATGCTCATTGCTTCACTTATTTGAATTATTTTTTATTTCATACTTGTATATAGAATGAAATCTCTATCTGTTAATGCTATATATAAATTTATCACTGTTTCRTGACAAAATAAATGTTTAATTGCTCAGCTGAGCACCTGGCTTTAAACAGTTGATTTATATAATGATATCTTGTAGGTATGTGTTTAGGAAAAAAAAAAAATCTTGCTGTCATTCCTGTTACAGCGATCTGGGCGCAATCCTTCCAATAACACTCCTCAGATGTGTAAAAGCCATGAGCCTTTTGGTAACCGAGCAGATAAGAAAGAAAAAGTGCGACATAATCACTTCATCAAAACAGCACAGCCGTACAAACCAAAGGTACAGAGGCAAGAGGGCATGTGGTGGTGTGTGTTTCTTTTTACATTTTAAAGAGAGAAGCTGGGTGGCATCCGAATGCCACTGAAATAAATAGCAGCTATTTTAGTGTAAAGCTGGAACTGCAAACTTGCCTTCATGCTTGTTCATGACAACTCTAGCACGCTTACAGGGTCATGTAAAGAATGTCCTTGTTAGTCTCTTGGATAAACTCTTGTACATCAAGGAGCAAAAGCTTTTCCGTGGCATGGCTGCTGCATTAGAGGAACTATATRGTGTTCTAGACGGGCATGATTTGGCTTTGTTACTATAGGAAAGTTTTGATGACTTTYTTCATTTTTTGAAGTTATATTAGTTACTGCTTTTCTGTCAGTCAGTCAATCAAACCAGCTCAGTCTGTCAGTTCTTAGAATTTTTCAATTTTCAATTGAATTTTTGAAAAGAGATCTAGCTGCTTCTCAAATATATTCAGAAATTCAGTTCTGTTTTTATAGATGCATATTACTTCAACTGTTATATCATTGTGTTTTGTTACAGTTTTTGATTAACAGTTTGGGTATTAAATTGTAACTTTCYGATTGTTTTTTAAAGATTGACACTGGTGCAGAAGAGGGAAAAAAGAAAAGAACCAAAGATGAAATAGTAGACATAGATGATCCCGAGACGAGACGTTTTCCATATCCTCTCAACGAGCTCTTGCTTTGGGCAGTGCTAATGAAGAGGCAGAAGATGGCCCTTTTCTTCTGGCAGCATGGGGAGGAATCCATGGCTAAAGCCTTAGTTGCTTGCAAAGTGTATCGGTCAATGGCGTATGAAGCAAAACAAAGTGACCTTGTTGATGATACTTCAGAAGAATTGAAACAGTATTCCAAGTAAATTACACTTTCTGGTTGTTAAAGATTGGTCCTTGGATTTCCCATAAGGAATAGTAGGTTACACATGAGCAAACCCCTAACTATTCTTTTAGCATATGGAGGTGGTGGTGGTGGGAAGTGTTTGTGTTGTGTGTTAGGTATTGCCTGCTTTAGTTACCAAATGGCACATTCAGTGCCAATGTGATTTTACTTCTGAATGACTTTTTGCTTCAGAGTATTTTAACCATTATATGTACTCTGTGTATGTTATTAATCCACATGTTGTACTTTTGAATTACAAAGTACATCTGCCAAAGAACCAGAGAGGTAATCGTCCCCTCGTGTTGCATTGCTTAGGGTTTAGTTGTACAGTAAAGTAAAGCTTGAACTCAAGGTTATCTGTACACAAACTAAGTTGGGTTTTTTTTTTTTTTTCCTTTCTCTCCTCTTTCCTCCATTGTAGTGAGTTTGGTCAACTGGCAGTTGAATTGTTAGAGCAGTCTTTCCGACAAGATGAGACGATGGCAATGAAATTGCTCACCTATGAGCTTAAAAATTGGAGTAATTCAACTTGTCTGAAGCTGGCAGTGTCCTCAAGGCTTCGTCCCTTTGTGGCACATACTTGTACACAAATGCTATTATCAGATATGTGGATGGGAAGGCTGAATATGAGGAAGAATTCTTGGTACAAGGTAAGCATCGTCACAGTTCATTATTGGTGTAAGAAGGATAAACAGGATATACTTCCGTTATCCTTAAATGGAAGGAAAACGTAGGTTTTAAACACTGTTGGCATACAGCTTTTACCACCTCTGCTTAAGTTAATAATTCTGTAAAATAGCTCTTCTATAACATAATCAAAGCTGGAAATATTTATTGTTAACTGTTCTTTTGATACTCTATTGTCTTTTCAAATAAGGTACAGAAATATAGAAGGCAGAAAACAGGCAAGTAGCCTTTAATCAGAGGCTTAAAATAGATCATGTGAATACTAATCCACTACTAAAAATATAGTGGTAAAAAAATTAACAGTTTAAAAAAAAACTGTAAGAATCTATTTTCCTGTATTTTGGCTTTTCAGGCTGTGCTTGCGACTAGATGTAGAAAACCTTTTACATACTTTATTTTGAAGGAAGAAACTGAGCGAAGGGAGRATACAGAGTGAAACAAGTTAGGCAAATCGGCAGTAGGTTTGCTAGTGGTCCAGATCAATGAACCAAAATGGGAATTGCATATTTCCCTGAGATGGTGTACCAGAAGCTTACTGCTGTTGGGCATATAGTGAAATACAACTTTCCTACAAAATACCAACGAGCATTGCTTTAACTTGTGATGTACTAAAATCCTCTTTGATAACTGCTTTGCTGTGTTCTTGCATGCTCTTTAACAGGCTATTGAGAAAAGCTGTTCTCTTTCTCTCCTTTTTTTTTTCCTCCCCTCATCCTTATCATAGCCTCTTTTTTTTTTTTTAAACATGAGTTGAAATACAGCTTCGTGTATATTTGTAAGTCTGCTTTGGCAGTACACAATTCCAGAGTTTCTGGGCAGTAGACTGAAGAGCAGAGTGTAAATGGGTCATCTCTGGATCTTCAGGCTTGGAGTACATTCTCTCTAGTGGTTTTTGATTCTAGCATTTATTGATTATTCCCCTTTCCTATTTCCTCAGGTCAAGGAACACTCTATGTATGTCATCTTTGCCTCTTAAGTATGTATATAAGTAACAGCAACTAATTATTTTTCTACAATTGTTTGGTCTCACTAACAAAAAAGAGAAATTTGGCTTGTACTCTTACAGGGGATATTCTGTGTATTGATGTATTCTGATATTTTAATAYAGCTATGAATTATTTTTAAGGTGTKTGCACTTAGTCTTCATCTTTTCCAGGTGATACTGAGCATTTTACTCCCTCCTGCTATCCTGCTTTTGGAGTATAAGACCAAGGCTGAAATGTCACATATCCCTCAGTCTCAGGATGCACATCAAATGGCAATGGATGACAGTGAAAACAACTTCCAGAATGCAGCAGATGAAATACCTATGGTAACACAGGGGAAAGGGGTGCAGAAATAATAAAAGCAACACTTCTAATTTAAATAATAATTACATTATAGAAGTAAAGAACTAAAATCCCCAAACACATCTCCCAAAGTCATTTATTTTGCTATCTGAAGTTAACAGCCCTTTCATC
Source organism: Nothoprocta perdicaria (assembly GCF_003342845.1). NCBI lineage: Eukaryota > Metazoa > Chordata > Aves > Tinamiformes > Tinamidae > Nothoprocta > Nothoprocta perdicaria. Next base: position 3,944,117 of record NW_020455655.1, read on the forward strand.
ACCCTTTAGGAGGTGTTTAAAGAAGTCAGGATTTTGGACACTGTTTCAGAAAAGCATGATATGGAGACACCAGCAAAGCCGAAAAAGCTTCCAATCACTCAGAAATTTTATGCATTTTATCATGCCCCAATTGTGAAGTTTTGGTTTAATACGGTGAGTTTTACTCTGCGCATCCTGTGTAATGCGCTTCTATTTACAAGTCTAATACAGATTWGGGTTTTTTGTCAATATGTAGCTCTGTGGATGTGTTATGTACTTTTTTTCCCCTTGGTAAGGTGATTAAGAAGGAGCATGCACATTTTTTGGTAAATCCATCATCATTCATTAGGTTAAAAAATCTTCTTGCAAGAAGTGTTCATGAGCAACTTTGTTTAAAGCATTGTAATATTAAACTTTTATTACAGAAGAAAATAATTTACTACAGCTGCTCTTCCTCCTAGAAAGAACAAAATGTATCTCCTTCTAAATAATATCTTTTCTCCTAGGGCAAAATGTAGTATTGTAATTGGATATGAAGCATTTATTTTATACAACATCAAAAGAATATGAGTATCTTTAAAAAGAACCCTTATGTAATTTTATGAATAATTTTTCTTGCTGTTTTTAGTTGGCATACTTAGGATTTCTCATGCTTTACACGTTTGTGGTGCTTGTGAAAATGGAAGAATTGCCATCTGTTCAAGAGTGGATTGTCATTGCCTACATTTTCACATCAGCAATTGAAAAAATTCGTGAGGTATGTCTGCATAATTGATGACTCTATGGTTCGTTGTTGATTACAGCAAAATGCTTTAAACTGACCTAAAAACAAAACTCTGAACATCAGAGTACATGATATAATAGCTCTATCTTAAATTTTGATGTGGACTGCTAGTTGTAATGCAAGAGGTTTCTTGGGCTTGCTTTTGCACCTTGTTTGTTTAAAAGGTGGCTCTATTTGGGCTTTTTCCGTCCCCCCACTGCCGTTTGCCTTCCTCTTAATACTCCTTTCCCTCTTTCCCCTCCCTCAAATATACCTCAGCTTCTAGCACTATGACCAAGACAAAACCAAAAAGCTTCACCTAGGCAAGACAGCTGTTATGGCTATAACTTGCTGATAAACGAAAGACTTTTTTAAAAAGTTCTAGAAGAATCTTTTAAATGGAAGAGCTAATTCATTAACCTGGTACCTCAGGGTCCAACTGGAGGACAGAAACTAGAACTTGCTTTTGTAACAGTAGCTGTCTCAGGAAAAAAAATAAAAAACAAAGTAACTARTGGACAGAATAAAAGTTTGTTCAGGCAGATAAGAATGTAATACAGCCTTCTAGTTCTGAGGCTGATTCAGTTATATACTGCCTTTTGGATCCCTTGGTTTTAACATGTAGACAGTAATACATTTGAGTGGATATTTTACATTTGCAAGCATAAAAATTATACTAATTCACATATTCTAATGTTTTTCTGCATGCAATAAGTGTGAGGAGACCTGACTCTTTTTTTTTTCTTTAGATCTTTATGTCAGAGGCTGGGAAGATTAATCAGAAGATTAAAGTGTGGTTTAGTGATTACTTCAATATCAGTGACACAGTTGCTATTGTCACTTTCTTCATTGGGTTTGCATTAAGATTTGGAGCGAAGGGGAGCTTTGGTGAAAACACCTACAAAGAAAATTATGTTTTTGTTGCTGGAAGAATAACATACTGTCTCAATATAATTTTTTGGTATGTGCGATTACTGGATTTTCTAGCTGTAAATCAACAGGCTGGCCCTTATGTTATGATGATCGGTAAAATGGTAAGTACTAATTTTGGATCTTTTTTGCCTGTGTGGTTTCTGGCACAAAACCTTCTCTTATATTTTGTATAAAACACCTTTGCATTTGGGGCTGTGGAAGACACAAAATGGATTGTGCCTTCCTGTTCATGTGTTCTAAATTTGAATTGTTTTAATTTGAAATAATTCTTTGTGTCAATATATGTGAGTTGCCCTAAATTATTTTAGGTAGTCTTTCATAATTTTTTTAAAGGTGGGAGCTGGAAGTACCCATTCATAGCAGGACTGTGTTGTTTTGAATTTTTATTTTTTTTTTTCCCCTCTTATAAAATGCTTCTTACAAAATTGAACCCTGTTCCTTAAGGAGAGGATCCAGTTGCATGATTTTCTCCTTTGATTTAATGCTGGGTCATAGGTGCTGTTTCTTAGTCCATAATCAGTCCTTGGAAAACTGCATATGTATTTTGTACAGTATTCAAAAAATATTCATAAAGAAGAATATTTCTCTTGCTTTATCAGTTGCTACTCTTTCACATAATAGTTGTTTAAGTGTTATGAAGAAAATATATTAATTGACTTTTGGCCAAGTATAGTAAATGTGCTGTAAGCAAGGAGACAAGGAAACAAATTTTCTTAGTATTTAGCTGACAAATTTTCTGATTGAAATATAAAATACTCCAAACTTTTTTTCATTATGGAGTATACAGAAGCTATTAAGCTTATACTGTAACTGTGAAAAGTTGCATTTATGACCTTGTGGGATTAACTGTGTGTTTTGCCTTTGTTTGCTAATAGGTGGCCAACATGTTTTACATTGTGGTGATTATGGCACTTGTACTGCTTAGTTTTGGTGTTCCTAGGAAGGCAATACTGTATCCTAATGAAGCRCCGTCTTGGACTCTTGCTAGAGACATTGTGTTTCATCCATACTGGATGATTTTTGGTGAAGTGTATGCATATGAAATTGATGGTAAGACACTGCAGTTTTTAAATGAATAATAAAAGACATTTTTCACAAGTTCTTCCTAACTTCTTATGAAGTGAAACGCCTTGTAGTGTTGACATATTGAGTCAGGTCTTTGAATTAGCTTCTGTGTGTTCACAGCATAAGCGTAAGTTCTTGACCTGACATCTATTATTCTCACAATTTCATTTTCCTATGTAAAGCTTTAATGGGCAAAACTCAAACAGAATTTCTTATAAAGTTATTCCTAGCAGTACTTTGGATTTTTTTCTGTACAACTGTCTTGACAAAATTTTGGCTAAGTGTTTGGGGAGAAGGGAGGAATTACCAGATCAACATATAGTGTACTATCATTAATCAAACTTCATCTAGCATATTGCTGCTACATGGGGATTTGTTGAATTGCAGAACAATGTATCATGGTTGTAAGTTGTCTTTTTTGCCTATATTTTCAAAAAGGCATTTGTCTTCTGTCATAACTGTGAGTGCTAAAAGCTGTAACTTTCTATGTGTGTTTTCTTTTTTCCCAAAATAGTATGTGCAAAAAATTCTGATGAAAAAGTTACTCATCTCTGTGGGCCAGGAACATGGTTGACCCCATTTCTTCAAGCTGTCTACCTCTTTGTACAGTACATTATTATGGTTAATCTCCTTATTGCATTTTTCAAGTAAGTATTTGAATAATTGACAATTGTTAACTTTTTGCTAATCCTTTTTCAGATTCATATTTGACTTTTAATAAAATAAATGGAATGGAAATTTCTGAAAAAAGGGAGTGAGCTTACCTGAAAGAAGTTCATAACTCCTAGCTATTAGCACAAAGTCTTTTCTTGAATGTGTTTAATTTCTGTTACAATCATTTATCTTTCTTACTTAACTAAATTGATTTTTGAAGACAGTTATTGAAGTGTAAAATGCTTGATGTGTTAAAATTCTTCTTTTTGTTTCTTTTCAGCAATGTTTATTTACAAGTAAAGGCTATTTCAAACATTGTGTGGAAGTATCAACGTTATCATTTCATTATGGCTTACCACGAGAAACCYGTTCTTCCTCCACCACTTATTATTCTTAGCCACATGGCTTCCCTGTTTTGTTGTATATGTAAAAGAAGAAAGAAGGACAAGACTTCAGATGGGCCAAGTATGAACAGTTCTCATCCAAAAACTTGTTTTATTGTTTTTATGCAAATGAAGCAGACTATCAGAAAAGTGTTAACTTCTAAGTTCATAAGCATATTGCTATCAACAAAAAGGACAAGTAGTTTCTAATATTCAGTATTTTTAATTTTGCATTTAATTCTCTTCCAAGTTCTGAGGTGTTCTTACAAGAGGGATCACTCTTAGAAAATCTGCATTTAGAGTAAATTTCATCAAGAATAAAAAGACTTAACAGGAAAGTCCGTCTTTTGATAATGCTAATGGGAGAGGTCCATTCCCCTCCCCACCTGCCAAAAACATGGTTTGTCTTTATTTAAAACCTTTTGAAGGTTGTACTCTGTTTTTGTTTTTATTATTGTGAATCAGGCTAGATTCCTTAGCTGGAAAAGAAAGAAGGTTATCGAAGGGGTGTAAGAATATGCACATTGTGCACAAATCATCTCAAAATTAGTATTTTTATTTGATTTGAATCCTTTTGATACTGAAATTCTTCTGTAGCAAAAGGAGAGGGAGAGACCTAGGAGGCATTGGGTGTTTTTTGATTTATCTTTTGTAATGTTAGGGCTGTGAATTTCYCTCACCCCTACTTACCACACTATATGTGCATCTCTTGAATTGTTGTTTTTTCTCTCTTTAGAACTCTTCCTGACAGAAGAAGATCAAAAGAAACTTCATGATTTTGAAGAATTGTGTGTTGAGATGTATTTCAATGAAAAGGATGATAAATTCCATTCTGGAAGTGAAGAGAGGATTCGAGTCACTTTTGAACGGTAGAATATTTATAAATAAAACTTGTGAACAGAGAAACTTAGAGGTTGCGGAGGAAGATACGGTATAATGTAATTGTTATGTTTTTTAAGATGAGGCATCTGAAGGACCTCTAGGCCCTTTATTGATGTGTGTTAGTTTTATGATTCAAAATTGTGTACGAACACCGTTACAAGGCAATCCAACACTTGCTTCACCTTACCAGTTTCAGAGATTTCCCCTTCCCCCCTTAGATGTGCCAAAAATTTGCAAGTTTTCTTGCCTGTTGAGAGCTTTTCATAGATACTTATTTTCTTTTTTTTTCTTCTCCTTAGAGTGGAACAAATGTGCATTCAGATAAAAGAAGTTGGTGATCGTGTCAACTATATAAAGCGGTCGCTGCAGTCTTTAGATTCACAGATTGGCCACCTACAGGATCTGTCTGCTCTAACTGTGGACACTCTGAAAACACTGACTGCACAGAAAGCTTCCGAAGCTAGCAAGGTTCATAATGAAATTACACGGGAATTGAGCATTTCAAAACATCTGGCACAAAACCTCATTGATGATGGCTCTCTAAGATCTTCTGTGTGGAAAAAGCACAGCATTGGAAATGTTTTTGGTACTCTTCCTCAAGGAGGCCTTGAAAGAAATAATGCTTTACTCTGTAACATTTCTATACGTGATGACAGAGAAGGTCAACTTAAGACAATTGGTCAGGAATTAGCTCCAGCTCCCCGAAGAGAAGAAATAAACTTTCAAGAGGCAGGTTCCTCAGGCAGTGCCTTATTTCCAAATGTTGTTTCTCCTCCGGAACTTCGGCAACGAATACAGGCTGCAGAGATCTCAAAATCCAGTAGCAGGAGTAAAAAATTAGGCAATTCATCCAACAGCATGCCACACGTAACATCTCCAACAGCTAAATTTTTTGTTAGCACGCCTTCTCGGCCCAGTTGTAAAAGTCAGCTGGATTCTTCAATAAAGCATGAAGAGACTGTTTGCTCTAAGGCTACAGAAGGAGATAATAATGTAGAATTTGGTGCATTTGTGGGTAAGTATAATCAAGTAGATTCTAAATGTCCTGAAGTCATTATTAGCTGCTCTTATCCTCTTGCTTCTGGCTCTGCTTGCCTTGCTTTCGCCCAACCTTGTGTTGAAAATGGAGGATACGTTAATTGTGGTTTTGTTCATGATGAGAGTGACACTAATGATAACTACAGCTGCAGAGTTGACAAATGTGATCAGCAGACCTCTGTCAACTTATCGAAGAACAATACTCAAACGAAGTTGTCTTTGTCAACTTACAACATGACATCAACAGTCAACTATAACACAAGTGGTGGCTCACGTGGAAAATTGAGTATTAGAGATGGACTTTCCCAAAGTCAACATGTCCTTGCAATGGAGCTACAAAACCAAGATTTATGTTCTAGCATCCTTATGGGACTACTTCAAAAACTGTGGACCAAATCTAAACCACAAGGTTTGACTTATCAAGAATTGTATGGTATTCTGGGTGTATTCCGGTTGAAGGTGACTTTATTCTACTGTTATGCTCTGCTTTTTTTGCTTTTAACATCTCTAATTTCCTTATGTTGCTTGGATTTTTTTTTTAACTTAATGTTATATCTTTACAATTCTGTCACATAGACAATATTTTTCAAGAAAAAAAAATAGCTAGATATTGAGTACAGCAGTTTTGTGCAACTAGCATCTTTTTACCTCATATAGGCATTGTAAATTGTAAAGATCCTACCTTCTCATTGCATAAACTAAAAATATTGTCTATTTATTGACGAAATTACAGAAGACTTTTTAAGCTGATGGAATCCTGGACAAATATCTTTCTGGTATCTGTGTTGAGCTGAGGGATCCTCCTGTACTATGTTTCTAAACACAGTTGTAATTGGGATCTTCCACTGTTGCCTCTGCTGATGTATCTTTTGGCAGTCCTTTTGGAAGCTTCCAAAATCCCTTTCTTAAATACACTATTATGCCTCTCCTCGAGTTTTGCTTAACAGTAAAAAGATGTATATTTTCAGTTAGAGTACCTACACGTTTGAATGGTGAAACAGTGGCAGATTCATTGCAAAACACAGGTGTGGGTTTACTAACTGATTCCTTCAAGATAGGTAATGCTTTAGGTTAAGCTTAGCCTATAAAATAAGATTGCAATCTGGAATTGCCAAATTGCCTGTAGAAGTGTTATAGTATCCCTGTTGTTTTCAGTGTATTTCAGAGGTTTGTTTAAGATGTGAGCATTTAAACTCTTTAGACAAGGACTTGTTCTACTACAAGGCTTGGAGTGCTAAGAAGATAACTCAATGCATTAGCATCTTTAGATTTGTGTATTTGTAGGAAGAGTATTTGTACACTCACTGGCTACTTGTTTATAACTTCCTCATGATTTAAGAAACAAAACACTTATTGATAAATCAATGCTAAAAAATAACTGCTTTGGTGATTGTGTAACTCTATCTAGATCTTTGAAATGTACTTCACCACTAATAATTTCATATACTAACTATACTTATTTTATCAAAGCCCAAATTTTATCATACGATCTTATGATATGTGGCATTTAGAACATACTCTTCATTCTTACTGTCTAGATTCTGTGAAACTTTTGGTAGGGCACAGCTATAACTGCTCACTTCAAATAGGTCTTGATTTATTGTAAAACCGTAAAGCTCAAGAATATTTTTGGCAGCTCAGGTGATGGAGGGTATGTTGTAAAAGCTACTATGGAAAACTGTCTGCTTTTCCTTCATTGATTTATCAAACTTGCAAAAAATGCGGCAATTTGGTCTATCCAGATAGATAGACCAGCTATAGATAACATGTAAGGCATGAACACGTGAGTTTTTTATAATGTTTTGCAGTTTGTGTTGTGGTGCTCCACACCTTAATGTGGGAAAAGCGATAGTTTTCTCTTAATACTTTGTCCCAAAATTTGATTTAATTTTTGTATATTTGGAAAGATTTCTCTAGTGAAATCAGGCACGCACAACTTAAATGGAAACTTAAATGATTTGTAATCCTTTGTTATTATGATACAAACTATTTGGCATGGTCAGACTATTGCACGTTGCCTTGGATTTTGAATACTCTCTTTTAATTCACTGTATCAAAGGTCACAGAGACAGCATGGAATTACAGCGGTTTAAGGAGGCAGCAAACAGAATTAAAGAAAAAAGTGCTGATATTGAGGTAAGCTGGGGAGATTTTCCATGGAACCTGGGTTAATGGGGACAGTGGCTTTTTCTGTACTTAAAACTTGATAATATGTTTTGAAAACAATGTAAGAGCAAGTATGATTACAGAACTTACACATGCCTTCTTGCCAGGATATGTGTATGTATCTGTTCAATTTTATGATAAAAGTGTAGTGGAAAGGCATGCAATCTTAACTGCACATCGGTACTGTTGCTTCATAATGTGGTACTAATTAAATCTTAAGAAAGATCTGATTGCATGAAAGCTGAGAAAATTAATATAACTATAAATCAAAATTAAGATAAAACTACATGAACATTAGAATGTTTAATATTGATGAAACATTTGACTCTTACAAGCTTCAGGATGGGGGTAGCAAAATTTCTGTGAATTAGTGGTATTTTATAGAGCAAGATAAGAATGTGTGTGACTTAAGTGACCATGCAAAAAAATGATTACACTTCCAAGGTGGGGAAAAAGGCTTTTCAAGAAGGCTTCTATGTGATGTATAGTTTCAGTATCCTTAAAGAACTGTAAAAAGAACTGTAAAAAAGGTATTCATCATATGAAACCTGTTCTCTAGATGCTACGGCATATGGAAAGAAGCCATTTTTCCTGCTATGGCTGCTAAGATAAATGTATTAGTCAATACAATTTCTCATTTGCAGTTACCTGTTGTTTGAGGCAGACTCTGACATGAGAATTTAGTCGTGACTGTTTGCAGTGCCAGTGTTCTGCTGAGGTGTTGCTTCTGGACCATTTGATATGTATAATGTGTCCACAAAGAGTTTCTTTCTTTTTGTGTATTTTCCATGGGTTTTATGATAATTTTACAAATTGCCTTATTTGTTTTTTTTATTTAAAGGAGCAACAGCAAGACTTCAAAAAAGCTATTTTGGAGGGTATAGAGACAACCAGACTTCAGGTAAGTGGAGAATCTTTCTGTTTATTAGAGCCGTTGTTGTTCCCCAAGGCTGAAATTATTCATTAAAGTTAAAACAGGAAACTCTGTTTTACTGTATTTTTATCCAAAAAGTATCCATAAAGCCTTAAAGAATTTTTTTTTCAGGGGATAGAGAGAAATTGAGATATTAAATAGTTATGCTATATTTTCAACAACCATTTGCCTTGACATTTTCAATATCTTTGTTTGGAAGACTGGCAGTAGAAAATGGGAGTAATGGTGACTAATAATATTTCTTTTGCAGGGGCTGCAAACTGACTCCAGCCTGAGACAGTCTAGTTCTTGTGGTGGATTTACTGACTATCCCCTGAACCCTTTGGTGGTTCATTCAGAAGACTGTAAGTGTGCTATTTCTTCAGATGACCCAGTTTTATCTCCAAATTGTGTTGACAGTGGATATTCAGAGAGGGTCCAAAAGAAACGACAAGAAGTTAAATGATCCTAACAGCCATTATYGGTGTTTTCTGCACTGGGTACTGTTTCATTCTGGTTCTTCCAGTCATGCCAGATGAATCCTCTTATTTTGCCTTTGCCACAAGTAGTTGAAGTCATAAAAAGCTAAAAGGTCTAGACAAGACTGTGTGGGAAACTTGCAGCAGTCGTGTACGTGTGGATCAAGACTTTTTTGTAAGAGCTGCATTAAACTGTTGAGATACTCCCTGTACTAGAAAAGAAGTAGGTAACAATGGCATATTTCATTCCTTGTCCAATTATGAATTTCTTTTATTTCTAGTATATAACAAGAGTAGCAGAGCATCAAGTGAAGACACTCAGCAGATAGACTCGAAAGCAGCCCTGCTGACGGTTTGTGTATTTATTTATTGATTAAGTAGAAGAAGAAATTCAAACTGAATGAATAAAAGAAATAGAATGTATAAAAAAATAATAATTTGGGGGCACTTATTTGTTACAGAGGGAACAGAAGGGGACCAGTTTTGACGGTGACAAGAAAGTCAACTTCTTATATAAAAATATTGTATTTTAGAATAGGAATATTTAAATAACTCTTAAAATAGTAATAGATATAATGCCTTTTTTATTCTTTAAATTGTAGTTACCATTCCTCGGTTGTGCTCAAGTCTTCATTCAGAACAGTTTAATACAGACTTTAGAAATATTTCCACTATACAAGTTGTGCTGTCAGTTCTTAAAACACAAATCCTAAGAAAAATAAATACACTGATTTTGCTTATGAAACTGAAACCTTTTCCCCCCCTCCCCTTGCTTTGGTTTAAAGGATTGGTTGCAAGGTAGACCTTCAAATAGCAATCAAATGTAAGTAAGCTCCCTGGTAACTTCTTGTTTTGATTTGTATGTGTGTGTGTGTGTGTGTTGGTTTTGTTTTTCTTTGTTTATTGCTAGAATGGAATGTTTAATGCAAGAACAAGGCAAAGGCTTTTCTCTATTTAAATAATTGAATTTGTTCAGCATGTGAAATGCTTGGACAAGTTCCATGTCAGTTAATGAGACCACCTATCAGAGGGCTAAGCACGTCCTTAAATGAACAGGTCTATGTTGACACTTACTAAAGAGCTGACTTCCTGGTAAAGGTCTTTACCCAATACTTCAAGCTGTAAATGTTCTCTGAAATCGTGTGACTGTTTCTCTTGTTAACAATTATCCCCCTGAGTTAATTGTTTGTTAAAGCAGTTACCTTATTAATCTGATAAGGGAAGTGTAAGCTGTTGTGAACGAGCTTTAATTAAAGCACCTCTGTGGGAAAGATCTCTTGTGATGCAAACTTCCCATAATGTTGTACGTGATCAGGTATTTAAAGTATAGTTCTTAAAACAGGGGGCTACTTAACAGCTTTCCGTTACTGGTCTGTAATTAAGAAACCTGTACTGCCCTTGAAAACTGAGTAAAACAATACTGTGAAGTTAACAAGGTGACTCCAAAATAACGTGTCAAAATCGGTGAATACAAAACTAGTTTTCTGAGAATTAATGACTGCCTTTCTGGTGGGGGGAACATTTCACAGGCCGTCTGAAGAAGATGCTTTGAATGGTAAGTTTACACTTTTTCATATAAATGAACTAGGAGCTTTTCATATAAGCAATACTTTGGGTCTGATATGAGAATGTATTTAACTATCAGTTATTTGGATCTTACTGTAGAGATGATACTGCAATGATGATGATTTTAATAAATAGCCTACCATTGAGCACTGCAGGTTTTTTCCACCTCTGCTCTCTCTCTCTCTGTCAAGAGCTATGTGTGATACTTAACTCTCCACATCAAATCTTTTTCAAACTTACTAGTTGCATTCAAAACTGTTTTTACATGTGGTAGTTTTTAGTAGGTGTTGTAGGTAGCAGRTTGTCTCTCTCTCATTTCTTGATCTCTTTCAGGTATTGCTTCTCCTTTTAAGCCTATCATGGATATCAATTACTATTACTCAGGTTAGTGCCTCATGTGAATTAATAGTTCGTATTTTTAATTACTTTTTTATTTTTTAATAACTGCTATGATTTTTTTTTTTTAGCTGTAGAAAGAAATAACTTGATGAGGTTATCACAGAGCATCCCATTCACTCCTGTGCCTCCCAGAGGTAAGAACATAACTCCTCTAATGGACAGAGGGTCAAAGTGCAAAGAACTGGTTCAATATAGCTTTTTGGGGAAGAAAAGAAAACCCAGTATAGATTTACTTTTAATATGAAATGATTAAATCAAATTTGACACTTTCTCATAACTTCTTAAATGTAGATAATGGACTAAAATAAGGTCGAGCATCTGTCTGGCAACATTCTTATTTTAAGGATGTCTTTTTAGCACAGTGTTTAATAGTAGTTGCCTGTTTCACCTCAGGAATGATGATAGTGGTCTTGTAGTAACAAATAGTTTTTATAACAAGCTSTTCTGGAAATGTGCTTTAAGTAGAGGCTGGTTTTGGCTCATATAAAATGTAAAAAAGAAAAACCTCATTTTTACTTTTTTTTTTTTTTTACTGCTTCTATTTTTAAAATTGGAAAAATAAATGCAATAATTGCTTTTTTTATTGCAATTTAGGTGAACCAGTCACTGTGTATCGCCTTGAAGAAAGTTCTCCCAACATCTTGAACAACAGCATGTCTTCCTGGTCACAGCTGGGACTCTGTGCCAAAATTGAATTCTTAAGTAAAGARGAGATGGGAGGAGGTTTACGTCGAGCCCTCAAAGTAGTATGCACGTGGTCAGAATATGATATCTTGAAATCAGGCCATCTTTATATCATCAAGTCTTTYCTTCCTGAAGTTGTGAATACTTGGTCGAGCATTTATAAAGAGGACACTGTGTTACATTTGTGCTTGAGAGTAAGTTTTATTCTTCTCGGCTATCAAACACGGGTATGATATTTATATTAAATAGGATTTTCCCCTTGAAAACTAATATATATCTGTATGATTTATTTGAAAATATGTATTATATTATATAAAAAAATATAATTTATTAAAAATAAAAAGCTCTCAATAAACTAAAGGGTTAAAAACTGTATTCTGATATGGTATATTTGCTCAAATAGCCTGGTATTTTAAAATCTAGACATAATTAAGAAAGGAAATGATTGCCACTCTTTTTGGAGGAATAGACACTTAAAATTCTTGATATCTTTTCAACTCCCTAATGTTTCCTCTTGTGTAATACAGCTACTGAAATATGAGCTTTGACTTGTAGGAAATTCAACAACAGAGGGCAGCACAGAAGCTCACTTTTGCTTTCAATCAGATGAAGCCCAAATCCATTCCGTATTCTCCAAGGTAAGCTCATTTAAGCTTTCCTTGTGTTATATGTTGGTGACTTAAGATGCTTAGAAGGTTGTGAACACATGGCTCAAACAGTATGTGCTGATTTGTGAGTAGGTATCTCAGAGCATTGCTAGAAATGTGTCAAAATGCAGTTARCCTTGGTTGTACATTTTTGGACTGATTCTAAGTTAGTATCATAATATAAACGACTTTCTGTAGTAGTATCAAAACATGTTAATGACTTGTAAATCAATTTAAAAATGGTATATTTGCCTTCTTTTCTCCTAAAAATAGATTTGTTAACTTTTTTTTTTAACTAGATTCCTGGAAGTTTTCCTGTTATATTGTCACTCTGCTGGGCAGTGGTTTGCGGTTGAAGAGTGTATGACTGGAGAGTTTAGAAAATATAACAATAACAAYGGTGATGAAATAATTCCAACTAACATGCTAGAGGAGGTGATGCTAGCCTTCAGCCATTGGACTTATGAGTATACAAGAGGGGAATTGTTGGTGCTTGATCTGCAAGGTAATGCCCTGATTTTGAAGTTGTGTTTGGGTCCAAGATAAGGTTTGTAGCATCTAGTAATAATGCATATGCCTATAATAAATAATAAGCATTATTTAGTGCATCTTAATCTAGTTAACTAGAATAAGTGGTGGTCTTAGAATGTTAATAGATATTATTTCCTAATGATTTACACCACCTAAATTTTATCAGATATTCTGGCCATGAGCAATTCTGTATGGGAAATTTCTCTTGGGTAAAAAAGTTTTAGTGAAGAATCATGAACATAACACTTCGCTCTTTTTGTATTAGAAGCAGCTTGTATAAGGGTAAGAAGTTTTCCTTTATCATTTTGATTTCTTCCTCCTCCCTTTTATTCTTGAGGAAACTGAGGGCATAACCAAACATGCTAAGGGCTTTCAATATTAGTGCATTTATGTAATATATCAGATTTAACTTTTTATTTGTGTGYTTTCTGAAGGTGTTGGTGAAAATTTGACAGATCCTTCTGTGATAAAAGCTGGAGAAAAAAGGTAAAAATAAGTAAAGATTTAAAGAGAAGCTTTGTTGGGTTTTTTTTTGTTTTTTTTTAATAAACTTGAACGCATGCAATCAATGCTTACATACACTTTATTTTTAAGGTCATATGATATGGTGTTTGGTCCAGCCAATTTAGGAGAGGATGCAATAAAAAACTTCAGAGCAAAGCATCACTGTAACTCCTGTTGCAGGAAACTTAAGCTTCCTGGTAAGAGTTGCTGCTGTTTTTCTTCTAAGACACTCGTGTCGTATGTTGTTTGAGACGCTGTGCCATAACTGTGTCATACTGTGAAAGTGGGTTAACTGACAAATGGCAGTTGTGTAATTTTAGTTTTATAACGATATGTTCTTTTAAGATAAAACCCTACATGGAGAAATAGTGAATATCTGTGAATTCTGTACCCATATGCACAATATTTGGGCATTTGAGGAAAGTAGACTAGGATGATCTAGACTTCAGAAGACACTCTAAAAAATAAATAAAATAAATAGAGTCCTGGATAAAAACAAAAAGCAGATCAAGATGATTGCAAAACTTTACCATTTTATTCAACATTTCTAATGGGGAGTTATTTTAAAAATATTTTATACTGCAGAGATTCATTCTGTTAACACATTTGGTTTTGTACAGTTCTGTTGCATGGACTAAATTGTACTCTTCTCAAAGCTTTGGATTTTTCAAATTGTTCTTCTGTGCCAGGGTTTAGATTCCAGCAGAGCAACATAGGGAAACYTGCAGGATTTCTGCCTGTTTGACACTTGGCTCCCATCAGTTTGTCACARGAAGAAAAATTGTTCCATTTAGTTTAATTTTGACTTGGAACTCCTARTAATATCAAACAGATCATGGAAAGATCCAATTTCCATTTGCAAAATGATTCATATTTGCTATTAAATCTATAAATAAAATAATACTCTGAAATTTTCATCACTTTTTTAACAGAGCTTCTTTAGGCTTTCCCATTGAATGTATAGTAAAAAGTTCTTTCTGACAGTAAAGACATATTGAGCAATTCTTTCTGTAAATCCTTTAGCTTACACAGTCAGAACCTAGAAGAAAGCTTCTTTTCTGAAGGATCTTTATGTTTCAGTGATTCTGCTATACTGAGAAAGACTAATATGACCTCATTTTGTTTGTACAGATCTGAAGAGGAATGATTACACACCTGACAAGATTATATTTCCTCAGGATGATTCCCCTGAATTGACAATTCAGCCTGGAAGCTGCACCAAAGAATCAGATTCAGCTAATTCTATTCGTCTGATGCTCTAAAATGATGTGACCAAATCAGTGGCTTCATCCAAACTTCATGGAATGTCACAAAGTTGTCACTTATGTTTTCTTCACTTATAAGAAAGATGTATCAAAACAAGGATCGTTGTGTTATAAGTGGAATTTTAGATGGTCTAAATCTGAGGACCTAACAACTTGTGATAACCATCTACCGAGAACAGCTTGGCAGCTGATCATTTTAAAAGGTTGAATAATGACAAGTATTTATGATATGTTTTTAAAGGGGCTTTTTAGCAGAAGGTTTATTTTTAATTTTGCTTTGGTTTAGTGGAGGATTTCCTCTCTGTAATCCTGTGGTGTGCAATATGCCTTCAACCAAAAGGATTTTGGTAGTTGATGTCTTGAAGGTAAAGTGTCTGTTTGGCAGCTGTCTTACTGTCAGTCAGCCAAAGGCTGAAGGAGAAAGCACCTACCTCTGTGATGCCAGAGTACTCTCTGAGCATTTTCAGAAGTGTTTGGCTAACATTTTCTCAACAGATCTCTTTTTTAAGAGGGCAGATATGGATGAGGTGTATGTGTGCACCAGTGGGCTGAGGTTGAAGGCAGAAACTTGATGTGGTCTGAGAGAGAGCAGGAAAGAGAGAGTCTCCTGAATCAGGATTCAKCTTCATGGCTATAAAGCTGTCGTTTTGTTTGTTTCTTTTATGGACTAGAGCCCTAATTGTGCATAATGTAATTTCTTGTTTTATACATTTCAGTTTTATCACGTCACCGTCAGATAGTAACGAACAAAGCCATGATAGACTGGTATAATCACATGTAATAGAAGAAATAGTATATACTGGTCCAAATAAGTTGCCTTGTAAGAACACAAGTTGGAAGTGCTTTTCTTTGTATGTAGTGACTGCTTCAGAAGTTATGCCTTCCAAAGATCTCGTAAAACCAGTATATCAAAACTGAATGTACACATAACTTTTAAATGTATTTAAAATTGTGTAGAAACATCTTTAATGTTATGTTATTTGTGGTACTTATTTAAGAGAGGCTAGGGTTGGATTATCATTATGTAAAGTACGGGAGATTGCAATGCACCTTTATGCCAATAAAATGTAATTTAACTGTCCCAAATATTGTTGAATATTCAGCAAGAAGAACCTGTTGTCCAACTGAAGTTTCATGCTGCGATTTTTTTTTGTTTGTTACATAGGTACTAATTTGTAATTTTTAATTACAAGGGCAGTATAAAGCTCTATAAATTTTTTTATTCAGTAGTGTATCTTATAGATACAGACCTAAGGCACGAACACAATAGCTGTTTAAATGGTGTTTTATGTTTGATGGGGAAAGGTAAAATGTTATAAGGATATAATACTGTATACATTTTGTATATCATTAAATCTTTAAAGAATCTAAAATAAATTTATTCTTGTTTACAGAATTCTGATGTCCGTCTTAGTCTGAAAGTTCATTTGGTTGAATTTGAGTAACTCTTTATGTGGAAAAGTAGAATTTGCCATGCTGGATCAAAGCAGTTGCTCATCTTTGAGGTATCTCAACTTTGGCTTACACCAGAAATTAGAAAAATGTGGAACTCCACTAGTGGGCAGGAAGTATGATAAGAGTAGTAAGTAAATGAACCAAAATATGTTAAACTTAAAATATTTGGTTTGAATTAGGAGTTTCTCTTTGGGTGCCTGACTGCAACTTTACAAATGGCCTCTTCTTTCAGACCAGCAGACTGAAAAAATCCATATTCTTCAGGGAAGGCATTAGAAAGAGATGATGGCAAAGAAAATTTCYGTGAAGAAATGGTTTGCCTTGCTAGGATTTGCCTTGTGCTGTTGACCTGTCATTTAATTAGGCTGCAGGCACATGGAAATGACCCACATAAATGAGCTTGATTTGGCTGAGTGCATCAGGAGGGTGACCCTCCTGCTGCCATCTCCCTGCTGCAGTAGTGYGTGTCCATCCCTGCCTGGGAGCAGAGCAGAGTTTGTGGCTCTTGAGCTTTGAGAAGAAAGCAGAAGCACCGCTGAACATCAGACAGTTTCTGTTAACTAACCCAAACCAAAACATCAGCATATATTCTTAGATGCTAATTTCTTAAATGCAAGAATTTAGTAATTCAAACTTTTTGTAATTATTTTTAGTAAAAATTGGAAATGCTTCAATAATTTTCAAACTAAATCATTTAAGTATTATTTTCTACCTTGGGAAATAGGGATGGTGGTTTTGGTTTCTCCCATCACCTTCAGAATATTTTAATTAGAAGAAATATCCTTTGAGATTAGGTTAAACTGAGTATTATGCACTCAAACTAGTGTTGGTTGCTAATGCAACTTGTGTTTTAAAATGCACTTTATTTCTTTTCCTCTAGCATCAGCATTTCTTTATGCAGATCATCTCAAATCTACTGATAATGCTAATTGAATCTTTTTAAATAATACATCAAATTCAGCATTGACTGTCTTATAGCAACAGCTAAGTGCTGAAATGCTTCAGAATAAAACAATCCTAAATTCACTGTGGCAAAATCACAGCAGCCACACAATCAGGAAAAGGCTTTTTTTTCCACAGCAGCCTCTCCTTTAAGGCCACACCACTTACCACTGCAAGAGATTGAAAGGGAAAAAGATGCCAGCTAGAAGGATGGTAATTAGTAACAGTTCAAGCTGTAACCTGGTAAGAGCTAAATTAGAGAAAGAAAATAAAGAAAAAGTACAAACAAGAAAAAGTTTCTGAAAAGACCTGCTGACTTTGCGTTTCTTCTTTTGCTAGTATTTCTTTTCCTTGGAAGTAATCTGAGAGTAACAGGAGACTACTACTAAGCCCCTGAGCTTGTAGCAGGTAACATGGAATTTCGTTCCAATAACGTGTGGATTTCGATGTCGTGCTTTACGCTAACAATAATTTAATGAARGTCTTGATGTGGGTTCCACAAAAAGCAGGAATAAGAATATATTTTGGGGTTTTACTGTGATGCTTTTCAGCATAGCTGGTGTTAGTACCAAGAGTAAAATTGAGATATACTGATTATAGTATTTTTAAAATATCGACACTGCCTTTCAGGGTTTTAGTGACTTAATTCTTAATACCCGTTTTGTTGTACCAGCATGAGAGCTCTTATTGGTTGAATTTGATGTAAGTAGCTCTTAGGTGTTCCCCAGTACTAGTTTTGAAAAGTTTTTAATGTTTCCATCAACCTGTATTTTAACTTACAACTTGCTATTTCAAGTCTTTTTTTTTTTTTTTTTTTTTTCTTTTCCCCCCTCAGTTCTTCAAGGCAAATAGTTACTTCTAGTAATAACATTTTTAACAATTAGTAGAGACTGGACCAGTGTAGGTTAGTGAAATGCTGCGTGTTTTGCAGTGCTGTTGTCCTGCATCCTATATAGGACAACAAAAAATTTTCTTCCCTCTCTTTATCTTTCTTGGTTTATTTTTCAGCACATCTTAATATTTCAAACAGAATTTTAGAATACTTTTATTTACAAGTCAACCATAGCTCATAGTTCTGTAGTTTTGTGCTGTCCTTAAAACTTGTTCAAGAAGTTCACATGGAGCCACACTGATACACTGGGACTTCTGTATGACAGAAGAGAACTGCAGAATCATGAAATTTAGCAGTTTCATCATGAAACCCGTTCGCTCAGTTACCTCAAAATGGGACCTCGCTGCGGGTTCTAGGTGCCGGCTTTCCAAACGGAACCAAGGTGTCCGTGTTCTGCACCCCAGTCCGCTGCTAAGGAGCAAAGCTAAGTTCTAGTTTGTTTGTTACTGAGACGCTATTTTAGCTTTTTTTATCCACTTTTTTTGTGCCATTTAGATCTTCTCTTTCCTAGTATGAAGACGTTCCTCTGGGGAAACATGCAAGGAAAGAGTAAGGCTTTGCTAGGACAGGCTGTGTTAAAGGGTGCTTGGTCAGGTGCAACATTGACTACCCCGGTGGACACAGATCCTGGAGAAATACTTAACAAGACACACTAAGATCTCTACCACAGTGAGCAGCACTGCTCTAAATATACGGCTCAGCTYACACTTATAAAATTAAATTATTACTGAAATTGAGATGCAAGTTGTTTGTACAGACCATCTGCAAGGCCAGAATTGCAGTGTACTAAATTACAAAATGTTGCTGGCACTAATGCATGGCTGTAAATGTAAAGCTCAGGAGTGATCTGTAGACATTAAGCCTTTGGGGAGTTTATTTTAATGTATTTGCTTTCTCACATCAGATGATGAGAAGAATATGCAGCCAGGTAGCAGGAACTTTCCAAGAAAATCAGAGAATAAGTTTCTGATGTGGAGATTTCAGATGAATTTGAACAGGAAAGGTAAGATATACAGGCCTTACAGGGATAATTACCATTTTATTAGTAATAGTGAGGTCTRTCTCAGTATTATTTAACCTTATAGAAGGGTAAAGACAGAAACTGATACCAAAAAACACTAGTAACTAATATCAGCAAATCCAGGTGGTGGTTCCCATGTTTGTGTTGTGTCGCTGCTCCGTAAACGGCATCAGAGGTGGGAGGGAGACGGGGATGGCTGAGGGCGCTTGGGTGGTGACAGGRGCAGTCGGGACAGATGCCCCTTGAGCAGCACTTGACCACTTTTTTTGCAGGGCACTTTGGAGCCGGGATAAGCGGTGAGCTGATTTATTTTCTCAGGTTGAAGCTTCTGGCTTTCTCTTCTCAAAAGACGTAAGTAACAACCCTTGTAACTTGTTAGCTGCCACGTCTCCTGGTGTTTCCCCAAAATGGCATTTACTGAGGCGGGGAAAAATCTCCCTGTCAAAAATAACAGTGGCGGAGGGTCTTGCTAACGAGCCCTAGCTGCAGCTGAGCAGTGGATCTGCTCCTGCACGGATCTGCTGTAATTTTTACTTGAGTCAGGTGTTTGTGCTCATTCCTTAGCCTGTGCTGCGGTCCTGGCTCAGCCTTCCCTCAAGTTTAGATAAAATCTTCAACTTCTTCCATCTGATATCCCAGAATTACAGAATAATTGAGGTTGGAAGGGAYCTCTAGAGACGATTGGTCCAACCCGCCCTGCTCCAGCAGGGACACCCAGAGCACAGGGCACAGGGTAGCATCCAGGCGGGTTTTGAAGATCTCCAGAAAAGGAGACTCCCCAACCTCCCTGGGCAGCCTGTTCCACTGCTCTGTCACCCTCACAGTGAAGAAGTTCTTCCTCACATGGAGATGGAGCTGCCTGTCTTTCAACTTGTACCCATTACCCCTTGTCCTGTCAGTGGCCACCACTGAGAAGAGTTTGGCCCCCTCCTCCCTACATTCCCCCTCAGATATTTGTACATATTGATAAGATCTCCTCTCAATCTTTTCTTCTCCAGGCATATCAGTCAATATGTTCTTGCTAAGCCCATATAAGAGAACATGTCTTGTTTTTTCCCTAGTACCGTGCTAGTGGAGAAGGGGTAACTAAGGTTTATTTGTTATTTTGTGCTTTGTTGGTCGCTTGCCGTGAGTTTTGGGGCTGCAGGCCCAGGCGTGGCGGACTCCCCTGGCCCTTCGCAGGCCTGGCCGCCCTTCCCGCAGAGCGCCACATCCTCCGCACCCGGAGCCTCCCGAGCCGTCCGGAATGTGGGAACCCGGGGAACCCCGGAGCGTCACAAAGCGGAGGTCGGGGCCGCGGGGCCGCGTGCCGTGCGGGCCGCACGGGCCGGCATGAGCAGGGCGGGCTGAGGCGAGCGGCGGCTCCCRCGCGGCACCGCATGGCTGACCGCGCCCCGGCCGCTGCCGACGTCGYCGACCTCGTGAACACCCTGTGAGTCCTGCCGGGCCGCAACGCGCCGGCACAGGCGCCGCTGGCCGGGGACGCGACCGGGACCGGGACTGGTTGCGGCTGTGCGGGCATTAGGTGGCGGAAAACGGCCCTCAGCCCGGGAGAGGTGACGAGTTTTGTCTCTCCAGCAGTGCAGCTTTTCTGATATTTCCAGTATCAAAGTGAGGCTTAAAGCTGTAAGCTCAGAAGTTACTTGGTTAGAAGGAAACCACTGAGACAAAGGGGACCTGTGTCCGTCCTCCCTATTTGTGAAGTGCCTCACTGCTGTTTCCAGTGAGGAAGGGTCATTTAATTCACAGAAATACTGCCGTAACCTGTGTACTACTTCTGCCTTAAATAAGAGCAATGTGGACAGTGTACGCACTTATTCAAGTTTCCTGTCTAAGCTCCAGCTTTGGCTTCCACGCAAGGTCCCAAATCAGTTGCTGACTTGGAGCGCTCCTTGGCTCCGTGCTGCATCCCGCGCTGAGGCGCTGCCGTCCCAGTCCTCTGGCCAGGCCGCGTTTCCGTGCGCTGCGCTCCCTGCATCCACAAAACAGCCGGGTGGCTTTTCCAGCGGTGCCGTGGGAGCGACGAGGCCGAGGGGTCGGACYAGACTCTCTGGCTGGGGACTGAGGACAAATCTGAGGTGCTGGCAGAAGGGAGGAACAAGCGAGGTGCCAGGCAGGGAGGGGAGACCCTGTGCAGGTTGTCTGCCGAGGACAGAGGAAAGGATGGTCAATGCTAGAGATGGATCCTTATGCTACCTGAACGCTAATGGTGTGGCCTGTCTTGTTTTTTATAGGCTTAGCAGGTCCTTATCATTGTATCAGCTCAAATGAAGGTAAATATGAATTGACTTACAATGATTTTGACACATCGATGTGGAAATGTTGCCTCAAGACAAACTCAGCTGCTCAAACGTAACACGAAGTGCTTTGTAGCATCTGAACTTTCACTGCTGTGTTTCTCCCTGCTAGTTGGAAATGCAGCTCTGTTTGCTTGGAGAACTTGAGGGATTCCAGCAAGGACTCGATGGCCGAGATGAACCACCTGTGCCAAGGGCTGACGGGCCTGCGCAACCTGGGCAACACGTGCTACATGAACGCGGTCCTGCAGTGCCTCTGCAGCATGTCCCCCCTCGTGGAGTACTTCCTCTCGGGAAAATACGTGGCCGCCCTGTGCAAGTAAGTTGATTTATTCACACTGATTAGATTTCTTACTGTTATTTCTGGCCCACTGATGATTCTTACTGCTTTCTACTATCTGCAAAGACTCTTGAGCCAAACAACAGAAGCAGAGTTGCACTTATATGTATTTTCTAAGTTTGTCTGTTGTACTCCTGTTTGGAAGGAGAGCTACCACATTATCAAACTTTACCTGAAACTTTCGTTTATTTTCTTTGAGGGAGAACGGYGAGTCTGCGACTGCCTTTGGCTACCTGATGTCGGACATGTGGCTCGGGGAGTTTGACTGCGTTTCCCCAGAGGTTTTTCGTTCGGTCCTCGGGGAGCGGTACCCGGCGTTCACCAAGCAGACTCAGCAGGACGCGCAGGAGTTTCTCATCTGTGTGCTCAACGAGCTCCACGAGGCTCTCAAGAAGGTGAGAGCCCACGGGGACCGTCGGGGCTGGCGCTGTTTCCGCTGCTGAACTGCTGCGCAAGTCGGAGCTCATCCCTCAGACACTTGTGTTTGACATTGGGAGTGAGAAGCTGCGGGAGGACGAGGGAACTACCCGGGTGACTGAAGCACCCTGTCTGTGTGTGACCAATGCTGCCAAGCTATTAGGGAGCTGGAAAGAGGTGCTGATAAACAGCACTGGGAACAAAACTGTTTCGATACTGGTTATGCCAACTTGTTCTTTTAGCTGGAGCCTCTAACTGGTTCTTTACAAACCAAACCACAGCTCTGGACAGTACCTGTAAGTATTGCTGCAGCTGATGAAAACCCTGGGACTTTATAATCAATTCACAGACATTTAATGATTTACTGTCACGTTAYAAGAGCCTGTCCCCTCCCTCCTGGGCATCACAAGGGTGGCAGCTTGCAGTCATGAACCATCTTGYTTAGGGAAGGTCTTAGTAATGGGGAGCATGGAATAGTGTAGATTAAAGAGATTGTGTAGAAACAGTCTTACTGTCCATAGACTTTCTTGAAGAATTGTTAAGTATACGATGAAAAGTTTAATGGCATGAGGAGCTGTAATTCATTTTGTTTCTTCTGCTAATTTAATTGCCAAGACACATGAAACTCAATCTTGTGAACATTAAAAGCTATGAAGGCTCCTGCGAAACAGTGGGTTACCTGTATTTTACTGATTTTTTTTTTCCTTTCCTCCTTTTATAGTCAAGCAGCCGAAGATGCCAAGGAAATGCAACTGGT
Source organism: Nothoprocta perdicaria (assembly GCF_003342845.1). Lineage (NCBI taxonomy): Eukaryota > Metazoa > Chordata > Aves > Tinamiformes > Tinamidae > Nothoprocta > Nothoprocta perdicaria. Next base: position 3,967,089 of record NW_020455655.1, read on the forward strand.
GCAAGAGAAAACAGAGCGATCGCTGGTGAAACATCTATTATCACACAGCTATTTGAGGGCCAACTCAGTTACGACATTACGTGCCTGGAGTGCGAGACCACCACTGACAAACCCGAGATCTTCACGGTTCTYTCTCTCCCCATCCCCTCTGAGAGGGCGTGCTCTCTGCAGGTAGGACTTCCAGTAATGGTCGTCTCTACTTGAGACGGGAATAGGGAGCCTGGACTAATACGRATTATTAGGAAGCTGCAGGCTTTTAGGTACTTTGGATCCCTGGGGCCCAAAGGATACTCTTCAGAGTGGGATCAGGTTCTGGGCTGAGGTGGGTTTCTCAACCAGCCTGTAGCCTGTGTGGGGGCTGGTGACAGCTGGGAGGGTTGTCCCAGACCTGCCATGGGGTGGAAGACATTTGAAGAACTGTTTGAAAGCAGCTGTGAGTGATCAGGAGCCTCGCTGTGTCACACTTCAATTTGCAGAAGCAATGGGAAAAGATCTATTGATGTTATTTATTTATTCATTTATTTGTTTGTTTTCTCCCGACAGGACTGTCTCAAATGCTTCTTTCAGCAAGACACACTGACTTGGAACAACCAAATCCATTGTTCCTGGTGTGGGACAAAACAAGATGCTGCAGTGAAGGCCAACTTAACCAAGGCACCAAAGATAATTATTTTTCATTTAAAGAGGTATAGTTTACATATGGGAGGGATTTGTGAGACATCATGGACAGTCACTTGTATTGGGATTAAAATCACTAGATATGTTTTTTTTTTAGTATTTTTGAAACCTGGGGGTTTCAAAATGGATAATTAGATGAGTATTGACAAAAAACCAGAACCATCATACATTCAAGTTGCATTCCTGACATCTCAATAAGTACTTTTTGTCTTATTTTGTGCTACACCCCGCTTAAATGCTCAGTCTGTGTATGGTTCAGCTTCCCAAATATATTTATGTATCATAAAACTATAACATATTTGTATATCTCTTTTAATACACTCTTCCCTTTACATGCAGAATTTAGCTTGTGTTCTCCCACATCACTCTCTTGGCCACACTATAAAAGATTAGGAGTACAGCATTGTAATTAAATGTTCCATAGTAAAGAGGCATTGATCTTGGCAAGAAAGACGAGTTGTCAGTGATGAGGCAGTCCAAACCTTGCAGGACACACTGAGGCTCATGCAGAGCTTTGACTTCTGTCTGCTCTTGGCATCTGTGGCCATTTCAATAAGCAGAGCATCCTGAAGCTTAATAAACAGAAGCATCCTGAAGCTATTTACTTTTTTTGCTAAACATCTCCTGTGGGTTTAGTGCACTGTGTGTTGGTTTACGACAATGCTTACCAGGACTACAGGTCTTTGAGACTGCTGGGTAGTTGAGTGTGGTTTATTCCTTCCCTTTTCCTAGGGTAGCCATGAAAGAAACTCCCCCAATTCAAGACAAAGGTGACCGTTATTTAACGTAATTCCATTTTTAATTTCAGGTTTGACTGCCAAGGCACCTACAAAAAGAAGCTTTTAACTGACATTTGCTACCCGCTCAGCAACTTGGACCTGTCTCCGTACAGCTCGCCGCTCTTCCGCAGGAACTGCAAGTACAGCCTGTGCGCTGTCGTGGTGAGCTCTGCCTCGGGCACGGCGGCCGTCGCCTCCGTTCCGGGCACTCCAGAGGCCCGAAAARCAAACCCAAACAGGACAGCCCTAGCCCTGCTCTGCCTCCCCTGGCAAGCGTGTCTGCTGAGCTGAAGCGCTTCCTGAATCAAAAGGCCAATAATAAAAATTAACCCATTTCTCGTTAGTGCGAGGGTGGGACCCGCTGGAGTCCGAATACTCCATTTGGTCCCCTGTAATCACTGCAGTCAGTCTGTGTGAGAGGATGGTCCCACTTTGCYTGGGTAATGAGACACATGCCTAAGAAGAGTTATAGTTTTAGAATTATAATTTAGCATATTTATAAGTGATGTTAAACTTGTATGTTCCTGATGTACATTTTTCCTGGGGGTGTTGATTTTTCATACATGCAAATCCTTATGTTCCACAAACACTGTAATACAGTAACAGTCTGTAGCCAAAGAGGAGAAAGGTCATTATTCACATCTCTCCCCCTGATATCCCAATTTTACAAAGTGCCCAGCACTGCGAAGCTGCAGCTTCCTCAGCCTCCCCTCAGAAGCTCTCGCTGCTCCTGCACGGCCCTTGTCTGTGAGTGAGGAACCCGCAGTCTTTTGTACCGTAACTTACTGCAAGCCATGACCTGCTTGCAGTAACCCGTATCAGGACTACTAGCTGGGCTGCAGTTTTAACACTGCAAAATAGAAAAGCACAATCATCATCTGTGGACTGCTTACTGCACTTTAAAGCATTTGTTGGAATTAATAATCTTCCTTGTAGGCCAGAGGGAGCTAGAATGTCCCTCCCACCTCTCCCACATGCAGACATCCCACGTAAGAAATGATGGCCATTTCCTAGCATTGGCTGCCAGGACAGGGAGAATCTTCTGTTTTAAGGAACCCTGTTGCTTGTTGCAGAACCACTTTGGCTTTCTGGACGGCGGCCACTACACGGCGTTCTGCAAGCACTCGGTCACCAAGGGCTGGTTCAGCTTTGATGACTCACAGATCACGGCGATCCCCAGCTCCTCCGTGCAGACTGCTGCAGCCTACCTCCTCTTCTACACCTGCCAAGCCTTCTCTGCACCCACCAAAAGCCACTAGCAGTGACTTAACAGTGAGTAAGCCGGTGATCCGAGTTCATTGGCAGCATTAACTCAGTCCTGTTTCATCAATAAACAACAAGTATTTGCATTACTGGATAATATGCTGTGATCTTTTAGGAGGTAATTTCTATAGCAAACTCTGAAGTTCTGGCTTTCAAGCCCATTGAGGAACATATAGCAGTTCCATTTGCCTATGGCCCAGCATTTATGTTAATAAATAAATAAATAAATAATAAAAAAATGCTGAGTCTATAGAAGCACTCGATACCTAAAAAATCTTGTTTCTCTGTTATTTGAATGAAGGTCCCTTTCAGAAACTGACTGTAGGCTACTAAGGTGAAAGCAGAGACCCCTGGGGCATTTATTTCAGAAAACAGCAGGGGATGAAGCACTCACTAAAGACAAGACAGAAAAAAGATGCTGTTATACACATTATTTTTGTTCCCCCAGCATCTCTAGCTCCTTCCCCAGTTGTAAGCTCCCAGTAAACAATCAAACTTGCTCTTAATTCCATTAGTGAAATATATGTGTGTAGATAAAAGCCTAGATTTAAGAGTTATGAAAAGCAAAACTAAAAACAAGATCAGAGAAGTGCATAAGGTGCAACTCTGTCTAAAAGTGTGTTAGATTAGAAAATACRTTTTTTTCATCTGAAGAATCTCTAAACTTTGTGAACACAAGTTAGACGAGGCCTTACGTAGAATTCTGACCACTATACAAAGGGTAGTAAATGAAAACACAGCCAAATGTGTATTTAAGAGGATATTATATTTTTAAATAATTTCTTCATTAAAGTTTTTAATGCATGTGTACATGAAATATTAAAAATTAAAAAGGAAAGTACACAAATAGTGACAAAAGCTAACAGAAGGATACAGCTCTGCTTTTTTTTATTTAGTAGTGTTGCTATTACTTAGAGCTGGCAAAGAAGCAATCCTCTGAGTTTAAGGATTCTCACAAAAAGGACRACAATTTATTATATACATAGTTTTGATGTGCAAGTATGCAATCAATATGTACACTTACATTCCTAACTGTTTACATCATTCTAGAGTATTCACAGTAGAATCAAGCTTAAGGTTAGAAATGTGAAAAGGCCATAACAGTGAAAGAAAAAAAAACTCAAGATATGCCTTGGGATTTTAAGACATTTTGAACTACTTATTATTAGATTTCAAATTACTAGTTTAGAATTGAATTTGGGAGCAGGCTAACAATATAGCTGTTTTTAAATAAATGGTAATGCCAGTTTGCCTTGTAAATGGTCTCACAGATGGCAGAATTACCACAAGCATTTGTTTAAACAGTCTTCAGCTTTAAGCAATAGTACTGCTGCTGCAACCATCCCCATGTTCTGTAAGTGACTCTGTTTGTCACAATTTTGCATATTTATATGCATTCCCATAGCTATTTTGCTCTTATACAAGGAATCTTATTAGAATCATTTTTCTTAAACAACACTATTTTATGTGGCTATATCCACCGCCCTCTGTTCATAAGAGGTGTAAAAGAGAATATATGCAGCTGAGGATTTCACAGATGACGCTGAGATCTCAGATACTTCATGGTCATCAAACTTAAACCAACGTTGTCTTGCAGCATTTTTGCAGTAGGCTGTATAGTGTCCTCCATCCAACCCTCCATAATGATTCTGTACAACAAAAGAAGAAAAGAAGTGATGGCCTTGAAAGCTGCCATTAATTCCCTGGTTAGGATAAGAAACTGGAATGTGGGATTTCTGACAAAAAAAAACAAAATCTCTCTTAGGCCTGCAAGTTCATTTGCAACCAGCAGGTGCCTTGAAACCCAGACAATCACACAAACTGACATAAAGACCAGGCAAGTTTTGGAGTGTGACATGTTACTTACTGAAACTGAAAACAGATTGTATCTCTTCAAGTTATTCTTTGGACCAATAACATACTGCGACAGGTCAAGAGTTTCCAATGGGAAATCTACAGATGTTTGAAGCTTTTGCTTCCATCTTCCATCATAGGAAAATCTACAGAATTAAGAAGCATTATTGTAAGTTACAGGTTTTTCACAATCTACCAAAGAACACTGAGTTCACTGTCTCTATTTTTAACCTGGATACAATCCCAACTAAAGATGAAACAGTCAGAGAGAACTTTGCTGACAGTCCTGTTAATACCTGCACATGTATGTTTCTTATTACAGAAAATTTAAAAGGYGACTAGAAGTGTTCTGTGAATTACAGCCCAGCAAAACAGGCATCAACTGAAAAATAAAATTCTCACAGCATTATAGATGGATATTCAAYGTATAAGATTCTCTAGTTAAAAACGTTTGCATTACAGCAATCTCCATGAAGTCTAGTCATCTTATTGGAGCCCCCYGGTCACCACCCATGCCATACCTTTTCAAGTGCACAAGAAGAACAGGTGGTAGTTTCCAAATTTCTATTTTTTTCAAAGAATCCCTTCGAGTTTTGCAATGGCTACAGTAAAATCTATTGTTATCCGTGAGCTTTTCCTCCTTGGAGAACAGCCTAAGGCATTCCTAAAACAAGACAGGGGAAACAGATTGTAAAGGGCAGCTGTTCAAGAAAGTGCAGCACAAAAGGTTTTTTCCTGTTGGGCTGTTAATTTGCACGATCCACCTGCATTCTCTGTTCTGCAAAGATGAGGAAGGCAGAGGTAGATGCATGTGCGGAAGTAGCTTTTAGTGCATACCTTAATTAGGCACAAGTCTTTCAAAATGGACTAACAATGTTTTGTTTAAAACAACAACAAAAACATTCATACTATGACCTCTAAAGACAAATACTGTAAGTATTAAGTCTTTTTTGCCACTGCAACTTAAGGATTTCCATGCTGCTTGTGTTTTAAAACTTTTTAAGAAATATCTTTTAACTTTAGGAGAAATGAAAGACACATTCATGTTTTAGGTTAGTGTAAATAAAGCTGGAATTAAGCTGAACAGAAGCAGCATTCACAATAACARAATTGTGAAAAGTTTTTACTGTGCAAGCTGTTTCTCTCTGTGCCACCTTACCTGCAGCGTACATTTACTGGTGGATGCAAGGGGTAATGACAAGTACATGAACGCCTCGAATGTCCGGGACTTCTTGTGACACGTAAGACACTGCACTGTGGACTTGAACTGGCCTTGAAAGAGTGCAACAATAATGGATTCATTGAGCTGTTTGTGTTTGTGCCAAGCCAGCTCCGCTGCTCTGAAGTCATCAAGATGATCGTTGTTTTCTTCCTTGTGTCTCTTCCTATTGTCTGCCTGAATAACAGAAACTTAAGTAACTTTTTTTTGTATGTTAACATGTGATAAAGATGTCAAAGAAACGGGCTTTCCCACCATGGCACAGATCAAGTAAATTGCGACCTCTTCTTTGTCTTCCTATCCCTTTATTCTATAAACCACAGCATCTTTGGCTTCAGCCTCTTCAACTGCATGGCCAGAAGTAGCCCTAAAGCTTCCCTCTGCAAGGGCCTCCTGACAGGTGATGCAAAACTGAGTAGACCTCAAGACTTCCCATTGTACAATTCCTTTATGTACATAATAGAGGGAAAGCAAACTCCTGTTTGAGCAACTCTGGGACCTCCTGGACAGAGGAAGGAAACAGGACTCTATTTAGCAGCAGGTAAAGCCAACAGAAATGCTTGCTCAAGCATACCCAGAAGGTGTTTTAAAATAAATAAATAAACAAGTTTAAATCTTTTTGGCCTAGCATAAAACTTTTTCACTTAATTCCCCTTATGAAGTAAAAAGCTTTTAATTTTACTCTCAATCATTTGACAGGTATATAAATAATTATACGTGTATTACTTACTTTATTTAGGTCTTCATGCAAGCCATCCATTAGAAAGAGGAGCAGTTCTTGGGAGTCCTGCTGGCTGTATCCAGCAAATTGGTCATTAATCTTCCCAATTGTAATTTTAAAATCTTTTGGACTGATATATTTATACTGTCCTGTCCACAAAGCTTTCATTATTACACCAAACTCTTCAGCCACTTCACCTTTATGCCCCAGGAAGTTTGACCTGTACAATTTAACAGACATAATATATAGTGAGTCATTCCAATAAGATATTATTAATTCAAAACTTGATCCCAATTTTAGTGTAATTTCTTTACACGCAGAATAACTACCTCTAGGACTGAACCACAATTTTTGTCTWCTTTGATACGATATAATTTACAGAGTTCCATTTACAATTAGTTCCATATTCAAAACTGGTTTGGTAGAAGGAACAAGTATTTTCAGCTTGCTTTGTAAGCTGCTACGCACATGTTTTGGCTGACTCAGAGGCCTCAACGTGGTGAGCATAATTTAAGTCAGCTTGTCTAGTTAAGCCTCTTTGGTCCCACATCTGAATTCCAGGAAACTCAAAGATTTGAAACTAAGTGTTTGCTTTCTTAAAACCCCTAGGCCCACTGCCTGTTTTTTATATATTAATGATTGTAAAAAACATTCTTTCTTCAATTATAAATTAAAAGAGGAGAATAAGAAATTGTTACCTGTTAATATCATCTTGATACAAGTTTCTGTTGAAATAATCAGCTAGATGGGGTGCGTTGCACAAACACTGTAATATGGAATTCATATAGCAAGTGTTCCCTAGATTACGAAGTCCGGTCAGAGCTGGTCCCGATCCCCCAAACACAGGGTTGAGATTCCGAATTTGTAATGCGGAGAGTCTTGAAATTTCAGGTTTAGCATAACAGACCGGTCTGTAAGGAAGAAATCATTATTTTTAACTGCTCTCAGACGTGGTGCTGTGCAAGGCACGGTGCAGCGCTCCGCGTGCCGTGCAGCTACCCGGGCCCTACAGCCCGCTCTGCTCGGAAGCTCGGAGAGCAGCGTGTTTGCTAGAGCGCGGCAGGAGGCAGCTGATTGGCTGCTGTCCTGAGCCGGCTTCTCCAGCCAAGCAGCGTCAACGGGCTCTGGAGAGATCCCTGGTTTTATCCCTGCCTAGAGAGGTGGTCTCACAGCATGAATGAACACAGGAAAGCAAGACTGTGCACAAAGCTTAACAGGACAAAACTTAACTCTCCCTCATCGGATACGAAATACTCTAGCACAGGAATTCACCAAATCCATCATTTAAGGTACTCAAGACTGATCAATGCAATAATGAGAAATCCATACATAACTGGCCTACAAGAAGGCTGAATTACAGAGTAAAATTATTTCTAAATTCATAGATGAAAAATGAACTTAGTTATTTAACTACTCAGTTTAAAACTGAATCTCTTCCATTTTACAAGTTGTCAGAAGCCTTGACACAAGTACTGCCACCCAGGAAGCAACTATTGGCCAGTTAACACTGTGTGCTCCAAAGTTCATGCAACTGGATGGTAACTGGAGTCTCGGAAGCACATTCCTTTTTGAACGTGCAGCAATGCAAGGCTGTCAAAGAAGCTCCTGCATGCCTTTGTAAGGTGCTTAGAAATCATTAATGGATAATTTTGGATAAAAGGTAACATAGTGCCTGAGCTGTGATGCTATAACTTGTCAAACCTACTTATTTTCACGATTGACTGTAGGGGTCACAGGAATTCTTCTCTTCTCTTCCTCCTGAATGGCTTGGGTTATATCTGGGGAGGAATAGGAGCGCTTCAGTTTGGAGTGTTCTCTTTCTCGTTCAGCAGCCACCTGTGGCTTGGGTTTATGGGTTGGCGGGGTAGATGGAGGAGTGGATGAAGGAGCCATTTCTGGTGGGTACATGTGAACGGTGTTTGTCGGCGAGTGATAATATCGAAAGGTTCCTGTGATTGGATCCAGAAACTTGGGAAAGAAAAATAAATTGTTTCAAAGCCAGGTAAAAAAAAATCATTAACTTGCTTATCTAGATATGAGCCCGAATTTTTCAAACACTGAGATGTTACAGTAGTGACAGACTCAATGCTTAGGATTAAATTTAGTGGAAGATTACTTATAACAAAATAAACAAGCAACAGATCAGTATAAAAAGCTGCTGATGAATTCCACTTGTTTCATTAAAAATTAATGTTAAGATTCAGAAAATAACTGGGAAAAGAAATTAAACAAGATTAGATCAAACTCAGAAATACAAATTACATGAAAATCACTACAAGATTGCACAGATTTCAGAACAGAAAGTTACCTTTGCCCAGCCTGGAGGCAGTCCTGGTATTATCCTTCCCATTTCCTCACTTCTCGCTCTCATTAATGGCTCCCGCTGAGACTAGTAAATGCAATGGAAATGTAAGGTATGTACAGTTAGTTATGCAGAGGAACAATCTGTATGTGACTTCTCTTGTAGTTGAATGATTTTTACACAAAACAGCTCAATAAGAAATCCTTGATTACAGCTAGAAATGTGATTTATTTTTGAGCAGCAACATGGCAATAAGCACCTTCCCTAAGGCAGCCACTTTATTAGGAATACATGCTTCGGTTACGAGGATGATCTTGTCCCCTTTCCAAAGGGGGATGCAAGCGAGTATGAATGACATGATGAACACATGTGGAACACTTTGTTAATGCCCATCAAAAACATAAAATGATTTCCAGTGAAAATTTCAAATATATTTTTTGAAAATGAATGACGAATGTAAAAAGCAAATGCAACTGTAGAATACGGCACAGTCTTTTCCTAAGCAGAAGACCTTTGAAAATTAAAATGAGATGAAATTTAGTGTAATATGAGATAATAAAGCATCTATATTTGTATGTTTTAGCTACATACAACACATTGCATTTACTTTAAGTCTTTCAGTATCTTGTTCAGAATCCTCTCTAACGGCTCCTGGCTTTTGAGCTCCACTGTCTGGTTCTCCTTTAACCCCAGTTTGCTGTAAAAGATTTTGAGAGAAGGCTTTCAAATTTCATGTGGGATGTCAGTAAAGAAGGCCACTAAAGCAAAATTGGGAAAAAGCAGAGTTACTTTTCTCCTGTTAAGTTCAAGTGGCACCTGCTCTTACCAATTCTTGGTATCCACAAATAAACTGATCATTTTTATTTTTCCTATATAACAATTCTTTGAAATAGCCTTTACAGATGAATTTTGTGTTCTCCACAATTTTGTGTCACTCTTCACAATAAAAACCATGGATTTTATAATTTGTTTAGATATAAGACTAGACTTCATAAGTAGCCCTTTCTTCCACAATCARATGAATATTTTATACCTACAGATTTTGGAAATTCTTCATGGGCCTCAGGAAAGAAGGAAATGTGACTTCAGAAGATTTGGAACCGGGCTGCTATCAACCAGTATACTAGCTTAGGGTATCACTCTGCTTCCATGTAAGTCAACGAAATAATCCCTTTGTTGTGTCAGTATTTAGGTATTAGAGAGCTTGTTATGATAATACGATTTGAGTCCTTTACTAGAATGTRTTACAGTAATACAGCATATACTAGGGGCTGACATAAGAGACTGCATGTTAACCACGTCTCTATACCTGACACAAAAAATAGCAGCCCACGGGCCATCCCTTCTATTTCCATATCTGTGGGAAGTTTTTTTGTTTTGTTTTGAATCCTATGGGAATCCTATGCTGTCCATCTAYAGCAAGGCTCAAAGTGCTCTAAGCTCTCTGTAAAAATCTACCCCATTGGGTCCTGTTTCTAAGTTACTCCTCTGTATTTATGTAAAAAYGGCAGGCATAAATAAAATTCAAATATACTTGGAATTTCCAGATTTAGACTATACTATTCACAAATCATACAAATCATACTTCAAGTTTGGTGATGATTTTCTCTTTTCTTACTAACCTTGCCTGAGGTGGTCACAAAGGTCTGAGATGCATCACCCAGGGCACTTCTCTGCATTTCTGGTGTTCTGGTTCCCTTTTCTCTTTCTTCCATAGATATTTTTTCAATTTCAATACTTYTCAAATCAATACTTTCTGGTTCATTTTTGTTTTGCTTTTTCGCTTCTATTACTTCTTTCTGTGCTGTCTCTTTTTCTTTTTCTTCCCGTTCTTTTTTTATCTGTTCTTCCCTGTCCTTTTGTTCTCTCTGCTCTTTGGCTTGTTGCAGCTTTTCTTTGTATTCCTTTTCTTTCTTCTCTTCCTTTGCTTTTTGTTCCTGTTGTTCTTTTTCTTGCTTGAGTTTTTCTTTCTGTTCTTCTTGTTGCCTCTCCCGCAATTCTTTTTCCCGCTTGTTCTTCTCTAGCATGGCAGCAGTTTCTGCGTGTATGCGACTTTTTTCTTCTTCTGTCAAAATGTTCTTTGCATCATGCAGGGGCTTTGTGGACCGGTCTGGAATGATGCGTCCATTCTCAACAGGCTGGCTGTCAGTGATGGTGCTCTCAGATTTTGGTCTGTTATCACTGGGCTGTTTTAGTGAAGGCTTTTTAGTGCGATCAACCTGTTAACACCAAGTGTGGAACAACAAATTCATTATTCACTATCTCTGCTAGCTAGTTTTTCAGCTAGAAAGTTTTCTAAGTGAGATTTGCAAGAGACTAAAGATCAAGTCTAGTTCTGTCAGAGAGGTCATGAACTTTCAACTTCAGCAACTTTTATTATTCAAATTCCTTATTAAGGAAATTGGGTATTCACTTTATTTTCAGCTAGGAAATAAGAGTTACCAAGCCCTACAGAATGGTAAGGATGGTATGAAGCACTCCTTACTACAACTCAATCTTTTACTTTCAAAGGTGAACCTTTTAGGGCAATCAAGCCACCCTAATTGGGGTGTGGTGCTCTCAATTGTACTTAAGCAGATCTGCTCAKTGAGGAGAGGTATTTAAGATCGTCCTGCGGTTAGACCTAGGAGAGCAGGTTGTGTTGATAGTGAAAGGGAGGAGTTAAGTAAGAATAGAGATCATTTTTGAAGGCTAGAGTCTCTTGGATTAAAATCTTAACTTAAAGGAAGCACCTAAAGGAAAGTTAAGAAGTTTGTCTCCCTCCTGTGCTTTAGTAAAAGAGCTTTACAAAGGTTTTTTTTTTGTTTTGTAAGAAAGTTTGTTTCCTGTAAAGGCAAGGAACAAMTAGGGGAATAATGTGTCATATAAGGAGAGTACTGAGAGACTCCATGGAATGTTTCAGGAAAAAAAATGGGCCTTAAAACAACYAAGGTAAGACCTCCTTTCTGCCTATTACGTACCATGTACACTCTGAGTAGGTAAGTTTGTTTACAGAGTTTCTGAACTAGTAATTGTTGACCCCCAATTTCTCAGCTACCCATGACAAAATCTTCACTGAAAGCTCTACAAGTATGTTCAATATGTCCAGGTTAATACAGCTCTGGGGATTATCTACTGTAGTTTCACAGACCACCAGTGGTCTCTGCCTTGCTGTACTTATATAATTCAGTATTTGGAAAAACAGTTGTTGAAAATATTTCTCTATGAATTTAGGCTTCTACAATTAGTGGCTCTCCAGTGGCTTAGCATTACACTAACACTGATTTAAAAAACACAGTTTACCTCAGGGATGCTTCTTGTAATTGGTACTGGATGAACTCCAGATAAGCTGTCAGATTTGGGAATAGTTGCAGCCTGTGCACTTGGTCTGTTAAGAGATTTTAGTCTCTCTTCCAAATTACTTCCTGTTTCTTCATTCTCAGCTACTTCTATTGGAGTTGGCTTTATAGCAACAACAGGTGGAACAGGAGCYGGCTCCTCCAGAGATGGATAAGTAAAATCCACTAGAGAAAGAAAAAGCCAAGAACAAGGCTATCAAAAATATCCTTGAGCAAATTAACGTTACAAAATAAAGTATGAACGTTGAAAGAAGAGTCATTCTTTATACTTACAAGAAACAGTCACTGCTTCTCTCCTGCCGTGCTGGGGTGGAGTTACTTTAGCATTTGTGGTGTACTGGGGAAAACAAAGGAGCCAGTTTTCATAGCCTCCTTCTAGGATTAAAGGCTCATTCTGCAGTAGAGGTTGGCTTTCCCACTTTAAGGAAAAAGGTTGAAATTAAGTGAATTTAAGAAATGGCAAAGGAACTTTTAAACTCTTAACTTGTAGAAGTTTCTGTGTCTAAAGAGAGTGGTTCTGGAGAGCAGCTTTGCAGAGAAGGACCTGGGTGTCATGGTGGATGACAAGTTGACCATGGGGCAGCAGTGCCCTCATGGCCAAGGGCATCCTGGGGTGCATTAGGAGGAGCGTCTCCAGCAGGTTGAGGAGGGRATCGTCCCTTTTTACCTATAGCATCCTCCTGTCTTTTTACCTACAGCATCATCTATTTTTTTTTCTTCCTCAAAATAGAATTACTTATTACTAGTTCTGGTAACAATCATCCACACACAACAAATGTTTATATTTGCTTCAGTTTTAGTGATAAACCTGCTGTGTGTTTAGAGGCACTAGCTTTAGAAACTAAGACATTAACTTTCTKAAAAAGTCTGGGGAGCCCAGGCTCAAGACTGGTTTCATCCTGAGATCTTCAATATTAGGGCGTGAAGAGGCACAAGATTCCCAGTCAATTCTGTAAAGCAATAGACAGGGAGAACTGCCTGAATCTCTGAAAAAAAGTTGTGCACTCTCCTGCTATCAAAATAATCAATCTTGGGATATTTTAGCAAATATCTCGATTCAGTTTAAGTGTCTCATATTCCTTGTAATTAGAGATACTTTCAGAGCTTCTTATTTTGTGGGATAAATACAAAAAGCAAAGCTTGCCAACCTTAAAAAGTGCATCTTTCAGGCTTTGCAGTGTTGTTCCAAGCTTTAAGTCTTCTGCAGAACTAAACCAGTCTAGCAGTATAACATAATCAAAATGTCCTCTCCTCTTCCATGGATCTCTAGAATCCTCTGGGAGTCGAGCTTCAATCCAACTTGTGGTAACTCTGCAATGTATTCACATACACTTACAGATAAACGTACAAGTAATGGTTTGAGAAATAATCCACCTACATTTATATGCTTGTATCTGTGGATAAAATGCATCTGTTCTGGCTTAAAGTCAGTACMCTGAAAAGCAAAGCTGTCGAGATCTATCTTGCCACATACATCAGGGACTCCTAAACCAAGTGAACAAGCTTTAATAGCACATAATCCTTCTAAAGCAGTGATTTCTTCCCAGCCCCCCCCTCAGTCAGTTTACGCATGGGGAAGAGAAAAAGGCAGTATTTTAAGAGATGTTAAGTATCTGACTATTATTTAACATTATTCCATACCCAGGACTGATTGCTTCTTCTGGGACGCTGATAGATCTTGGAATACAGGATTCTTGATAATCTTTCAAGCTTCGAGTGTCCATTATGATCAGTTCAATGTTTTTGTCTGTCATCATTGCAAACAGTTTCTCAGCAGTGACTGCTCCTTGAGATACAAAAGTTATTATAAGCAAAAAGCTACTTTATAAATGGAGATAGTTATAAACACATCTCACTCCAAGTCAACACTGCAAGTGAATGAAACAAGATGAAATAGATGAAACAGAACTTGTCTCGAGAACCCATTCATGGATGCTCTTTGAAATGGTCATGAAGGTGAGATATTGACTCCTGTTGTTTCCACTGCTCTAGCAGTGGATGTGCTGAATTAGGCAATATGGAACACTTTCATGATTAGTTAAGCTTTCTGTGATTTCATAAAAATCAAGCTGTACAGTTGCAAATGCATGTCAAACCGCATGTTGCAAATGTTTCTTTGCTGTTTAACTCTACAGGACAAGCTCATATTTACTAGATAAGCAAAAAAGAAAAGTGGAGAGAAGAGTGTGAATAGGACTTCTCATTTAACTAGGAAAGATGACACATCTCAACCTTGGCTAATCTTTTTCCCATCATTTGAAGAAATACTTTGTTTCTACTCTGACCATCCTTGGATCAATTCAGCTTTAATTTTTACACTGTATTGAAAAGTTGAAGGCAGTTTAAGTTCAAGAGAAGTGATGATGGCTGTAACAGGGCTTTAATTGCTAAGTTACTATTACCAAAATGCAGGATACCAGTAAYTTCAGCAAATAGCTTTGTGAACTTGCTCTTTCTATGAAGAACTGCAAAAGTGAGAGGTGCACACGTATACAGAGCCACTTTTTACAGTGGTGGGAACATATATCTCTTACCACTCAGACTGTCAGACTGATCGTTTTTTTCCAGGGAATGTGTCTTCTCACCATTGATCTGTGTTGACAGAAGAAGACAAAAAAAAGGTGTAGGGGTAATCTCAAATTTAGACAGCAGCCACTGATTCTCACAGAGCTGGAAGGAAACTGGTCAGACTAAAAGTCACAGAAGAAACCCAAGTAGAAGATGCCTCTTTCAAAGTTATGTTGACAATATCAGAAAGATAAGTGTGGCTGCCTGCCTAGATAGAAAATCAAAAAGATGGGACTATATCATCTACTAGATGAAATTATTAAAGGTCTGTGGAGAGATGAGTTCCTCACTATGCTATTGCTCTTAAAGAGAAGGCAAGTAAAAAAGTGATCTATATTATCAGCTCTTACCACGCACAATCCTTGGGCTTCTCATGCAAAGTAGCTCTGGCAATGGCAATAAGTCTATTTTTACTATAAACACAGTTTGAACTGGTAAAAAGCTAGTCTATTTTCTGCACATCTCAGAATTCATTCCAAAGAAATCTCCAAGAAAAGTTTCAGGGAGTATAAAATGATGAWTATAAAGAGAAAAAGCTATTAAAGAACAAAATAGCAATGATAACAAACAACCTAACACCCTAATCTTGAGTTAGAAATGTTACTGAAAYCAAATGCTAGATCAAAACTATATATTCAAAGTGAATTAGAGAATTTGTAGTTGTTTTTGATTACCCTTTGGCTTTTTCCTTTGGAATCTGCTGAGCTTTCTGAAGAGTTCTTGGCTGAACCCTTTCCATCATCTTTCGTTTCTTGCTTTTTCTGCAGCTCTTGCCTATCTCTCTCTTCAAGTTTTTTCCGAACTTCAGCTTCCTCATATCTATTAGGAAATTAGAAAATTGCATTTTTTAGCATCAAAAGCATTAAGTCTCTTAATAGGAGGAGAAAAAAAGTTCAAATGTTGTGAAATTACTTTTTTTATCAAACTTTCCCTTCCTGATGTCTTGATCTGATGAAAACTATTATAARGAGATAGCTCCTTTCTAAATCACATACAGTTTATATCCTGAGGTTTCATTTCATTAGAGATATCAAAAAAAGAAACAGGAGGAGGTATCAACAAATGATAGTTGCCAATAATTGAGGGCATACAGATAGTGGCAAGTTATTGAAATGTGTAAAAAGAAAAACTCTAACAGACTTTCTTAGATAAACTGTTCAAGCTCTCAAGAGTTCCAGGTATCCACAAACTACTGCAAATATAACTCCTTAGCAGTGCGTAGTGGGAAAACCTGCAAATTCAAATTCAGATATAATGAACAGTATCTATGCATTATATTCACATACCTGAGTTTAAGGCTGTCTGAGAGTCTTTCGGCTTCTTCAATAGCTTTTTTTAAGTTCGTAGGTCCAAGAATTGAATGAAAATAATCCTAAAATTACAAGCAACACCACCCATATTAACAGTAGTGTTTAATAATACCTATTTCTGTATAATATCAAGAGCATCTAATTTGCAGAAAAGTGATAGGATAATGATGATAATGCCAGCCAAAGTAAATGTTTTGAATCAGGTATTTCCTGTTAAAACATTCACTAGCAAATGCAATAGTTCTTTAGTATTAGAGTGTGTGTTTGTGCATGCATGCATGGCAACCCAGCATATGCTTGTTTATTTGTCAGTGACCTGGGCCCAAAGTGAATACAACACCCTCTCTCACAAGTCCCAAACTTCTTTGCACTACACCAAGAAAGGGTTGGCTGAGATAGATTTTGTCTCTGTTATATATATTACCAGATGTGTGAATATTTTTACCTTAAATGTATCTGACCAAAGCAAACTGTGAAAACAATTAGTGACAGAGTTGCCAAAAATAGGAAAGAAGTGTCAGCACACRAGATTTACTTATTTACTATCAGTGTCATTATTTGAATGTGCATTAGYGTAACTGTCCATATTCTTTATTTCTCTGTTTCTGCCAATACAGAAGTAGCCAGTCAGAAAGCGTATGTACCTGTTGCTGTTTAAAATCAGGTCTCTTCTTAATAAAATTATAAACAGTTACATATTTCATATACAGGACGTAAGCTTTTTCTTCATCTCTGTCCAATCTGCTTTCTTCTGCCGCCTTGAAAATCTTAAGGGCACTCTGCACATAACTGAAATCAAAGAGCAGCAAGGCATGTGATTGTTGACTTACCCAAGCACCTTCCCTGCCATTCCCCAAAATGCCCTTTTAACTGTTCACAGTCTCTCCTCACCTATTTAATGTTTGCTTTACTAGCTCAGTATAAGCTTTTCCCTAAATATGAACCACAACTCTGCTCACGAAATAATGTCTCCCTTCACTACACTATTTGTTAAATGGATTCAGAACTGATTCTGAAATAATCTTCCATTGTTAAATAGCAGACTAAGATATGGAAACACACACACACACACCCCTTTTCTATTCTCAAAGCAACTACTCTCTTGCAAAACAAAGCAAACACTCCATCCCCTTATTGCACAGTAAAACAGAATGACATACTTGTCTAAAAATGCTAGAAATATTTTATGTTTCTATGTAGAATTTTAATCGCTYGGTCTTTAATTGTTTTTGTGAACTTGCATTTACCTAGACTTTTCCAAGCTTTCAAGCTTTCATGTGCATTGTGCGAGTGTGTTTTGKCAGTGGGTGAAGTTATCTGTTATAAGTAGTAAGCATATCTATTTCATAGTTGAGAAATCTATCTGAAAAGTCTAYCAAAGATTTGGTACTGAACAAAATAATTGAGGAAATTTAGGTCCACAACATAGTTATGAGTGCAGTGAACTTAGTATTAAAAAGATAATGCTATTTGTCTAAGTGTTTTTCAAAGAGAAAACTAATGAAGACCTAATACATAATGGAAATGATTTAACTTATATAAGTACAAAACTTTACTATGAATTACTTCAATTGATTACAAATTAACTATTCAAAACAAAGGCCTAGATACCTCTTTGTGCTGGTCTTTTCAGGTTTTATTTCTGTCTTCTTGTTGAGATCTTTCAATGAAGTACAGAGATACAGCTCTTTAGGTACAGATGCCACAGCAGGCATGTTAATGTTGTTACTCGTGTCTCTCCTAGAATGGGACAACTTCTTAGAAGTCTCTACCAATATTTGTCTGTTAGAAAGAAAGGTTAAAAAAAATATATATTCCATTAATTAGTTTTCRTGTAGACTGTAGTTAGCTGTAATACTTAGCCTGTCCTATTTAGTCAATTATCAGTAACATGAGACTACCTGGAATTTATGCAGTTAGAGGTTATATTATAATCAAGAATTCTGAATATAATTTGTTAGGCAATGATTTGGAGTTGTAGTACCTTGGTCTGCGTCAGTGTCAACATTCCTATGTCTTTGATATTACGCTATAAGAATACAAATRCATCTATTTAAAATGAAAATTCTGTCACCTATTCTAGGCAATTATTGTTAATACAAGTGTAAAAAGAAAATTGGTCCTAGGAGTCAGCAAAACTTCTCTGCCAGAAGTTAGAGGAATAATGTTGTAGCTCTTAAMCTACAGCTAATCATATGTAATCATTCTTTCAGGGTCCTCTTCCAGTTCTTAGTATTACTGATGTAAGCAGATTACCTGAATAGTTTAAAAACATGAATTAATCCTCCCTCCCCAAAATGACAGAATTATTTGAAACAACTTTCGGTGATTTATGAAGAACGTAACCAGTATGTTCAAACTCTAGAAGAATAATGAAATAAAGAGAAATTGGTCATGACTTACAAGTTCTAACAGTCATCCTACCTTGCATATTTATCTGACTATAAAGCCAGTTAAATATGTTATAAAACGTGTGCTCAGCTGCCTGTATTCGGAAATTTTTAATGGGTAATTTTTTATGACTCACTTGCAGCTGACCTCAAATAGCTGTTACACCCGTGGAAAGGTGACTTGTGACATCGCGGCAAGTCAAGGTGAAGGAGAAAGATTAGTGCTGGTAAAGTGATCTGAAACTTCTTGGACGTGCTTAAACTCTCATGTACTTTTGCCTTTCTGTTTCTGTGTACAAGAATTCTTTGGGCACCCATTAAACAGCTTAGATGATTCAATAATCCCCTTTGGCCAAACTCTGCTAATTTTACATTCTGCATGAATAGGCCATAAGTCTCATACAGAAAGTTTAGCTAAAATATTTGAATATATGAGGTATTCATGAGATATTCAGTAAAARACAACAAATGAACCTAAAGAATATTCCCAATCCAAAGCTTTTTTTCCTAAAATGAGGACTTGCTTTATATAATCCTACAGAACTACAAGGAAAAACTTCACTCCTATTAATATTTTAACATTGCTTGTCTAATCCTGCCTTCAGAGTGCATCTTTAACTGTCATTTTTCCTTTTTTTCCCCCTCTTGGAACTGCAAATAGACTTTTCTTTGAAGCTTTAAGTCCTTTCTAAATATATCTTCTAAGGTTGCTTTGTTATGTAACAAGTATTTTCTGAATCTTAAGAGGCGCGATTTGATTGACTTCTGACAAACTTAAGCAGGTTTTAAAACTAAGTGTGCATTCCGGAAAAGATGAAAATCATGTTACCATGTCTGTGTGTGCATGAGGAAATACAAGATTTTGAGGGAGATGCCAGCCTATCTTGCATCACTGTGTGGCTCAGCTTCTCAAGTGTTGCTGACCAGGTCTTCTAGACCTTGTCTACTTAAAACAACAACAAAAAATGTAGAACTACAGGATAAAAGAAAAACTGAGAGTTTTTAATATGAAAATCTAAGCTAACATACAACTTTAATACTTTCTCTAGACAGAAACTATTTTTTCATGTTCTTTTGTTATGAACAGCAGCAGCTATAACTGCAGGTTATAAAACTGCTAGATAGGTGCAATGCTAAATTTGCCTGTTTTTTCTGATCTCAAGAGATTTCAACACTTGTTTTTTTTTTTTTTTCCCAGACATAAGTTACTAGCCACTTGCTTGTAGTCTGTTTGTACGGTATCTCACAAAGCACTCTATTTTTTTTGACCTCACACAGCACTACTATTCACGTCAYACTGCAGTGAAATGAATGGGGATGTACTAGGAATAACTCTTGCAGGAAAAGCCAATGGATTTGCAGCAGCTTGCTTGATGGAATTACAGCATCTGTAATAAGTAAATATGAAATTTCAATCGCAGCCTCTCATTCATTCTTCAAGTAGAGAACTTAACTGGGCAACTATAGCATTTTCAGAGGATTATGCAGCAAAAATATAAACATTTCCCAACTCAAGTCTACAGACTGACCACTACTTGTCAGAGCTGACCATTCAGAATGCTAGTTCAGAMAGGCTTTTAATGTTTTAAGCTTCTACTGAACTTTAGGATGTGACTATAACTTGATTTGCCATTATACTTTTTTTCCTAAGGCAATTAACACTCCAAATTGGAGCAGAAGAGAAAGTTATAAGACAAAAATAAGAATGCTAACAAAGCCCAAATTCCTGACTTAGCAACATTTAAAAAAAAAAAAGTGACAAACTTTTTGGTTCTTTTCAGGTTGCTGAGGTCCCTAATGACAGTCACTAACTCTGACTATACTGTGTTTGGTAATACAGAGTTGTGTTTATTTAGGGTCCGACGAATGCCTCTGCTTATGACGACAGATTGACCCAAACAAAAGTTGGGGTCAAAAATAAGTTACTGTAAGAAATATTTAACTAGTTTCAGAAACATATTTGGTTCTCGTCTCTTGTCTTTCTTAGTATTGTGAAATAATAGGCAAAACCAATGCAACAACTCTTTTCTAAAACTGTAAATTAAAATTTAGGAAGCCCCATGAAATAAAAACTTACAATTCTCTTCCTGTAAGTCCAAAAAAAAAAAAAGTGAAGAAAGGGAAATGAGCTTTTTCAAACAGGCTTTTGCAGCAGAAACAGTACTGCTAATGATAGTAGTAATAAATCCAAATGCAAGTATACCCATGTATTTTAGGCAAAGTACTTTTAAAATACTGAGTGGTTAGAGCTTCCCCCTCTGAAGGGAGGCAGTCTTCCTCTCTGAAGAAGAAATGAAGGTGACAAGTGATGGGACCAAAATACCAGGTATCGGCCTGAAAAGTGTAGCGGATACAACCTTATTCATGGTTGTACTCACTCCCAGTTCTCTCTCCTCTTAAGTATTACCATGTGTTGGGGGCAAGCCTGTGCCTCTAGGCTGGGTGCTCCATAGCAGCTAACATCCATACTATTTCATCAACAACTCTACTGTTCTTCCCTCTCTCTTAGCATAAGGAGAGACTCCCTCCTCTTCCTCCCCTCATTCCAGCCACTAGCCACTTCTTCAAGGCTGCGGTTTGCTGCCTTCTCACTGCTAGTAATCTTTGCAAAAATCAATGCAAGAAAACCATTTCAGGAAACAAGCTGTCTGTATGAGACAAGAAACACTTGAAGGACCAAGCACCAGAATAATCTTCTTCCTAAACTGGGAGAAAGGCTCACTTTTGAACTCGGACATGGGTTTCTTGTTCCACTGCATTTATTCTTCCTTGCTTGCAAGATTCTACCGAAACTCACCCCTAACTACTCTTACTTTTCCTTTTATCTTCCAGAAGTTTTTCACAACTATTTTTACCCATAGTAGGTCTCAAGTTTTCATCAGAGCTATTGGATATTCTAATTATTGTTTTGAAGTCAAATATGTCGCACTTTACTGACGATTCACTTCCGTGTAACAAGAACTTTATTGGCCTGCTAACCTTTATCCTTCACCACTTGCTACCTCAACTGAATGAGGTTTTTTTCCCCTCTATCAGAATTGTGCAGGTATTAGGAAGACTTCATGATTTCAGTATCAAAGTCTGCATCTTTCAGTAAAAATGGAAGTGTCCAATTTTGAACCTAAGTTTTTGCATGTATCCCACTCCTAACTGAATGGGTCTCGTAACTCCTCCCAGCAAAATAAATTGCACAAAACAGGTCAGAAGTAGTTAATACACAGCAGCAAAATGCACAGAGAAAGAACAACTATTGTAAAGTGCAAACAGTCTGTATCTGTTCTCTCTAGAGGAGTAGCAGCTGAACTGTACTTTTCTTTGATGAGGAATTTCTTATCAAACTTAGCAGGAAAAACTGTTGCTGGGGCAGTCTGTGTTGACCAGGCTATGCTCAGCTTTACTAAGCTTTCTGTTTCCTGTCACATTTCTAACCAGCCTCCAAAACAACGGCCAAACGGATGCACAGCAAACCCATCAAATAACGTATGTGGTTTTCTCATACATCCACAAAGGAAAGTAGTTCCCTCCACAGGAAAASGTGAAAAGTGGATCATAAAACTATAAACAGAAGAATGGATTTGAGTCATAATACCTAAATCTACTATTAAGCAACTCTGTGAGGAGAAGAGAACAACTTAGGTCTAGTGACCTCTCTCCTAAAAGTTTAAGATCAAACTCTGCATCTATTTATCCTAATTTATGACTGAAACAATGTYTCAGGCTCCTTTTTCATACTTAAAGAGTGCTGAATATAAGGTTAATATCCAAAAAATGTAAGATATTTATGAGCATTCAAAACACTTAAAATGGATAGTTCTATGCTGACAGAAAAGCATACCTGTTAATGACAGGTTTTTCTGTAACTAATTATGATGACTGTTCTATTAAGGATGTGAGTAACCCACAGGCGCAGTGACCATGGCCAGAACAACGCGCAGCACAGCTGTGTTGCAAGCAGCACACTCCAAGGCCATCCCAAATAACCTGACAGGGTAAGTGCTGTGCATTGTCAATGCAGGTATGCCAGGAAGCACTGCACTGATTTTGGTGGCCAAGATTTGAGCAAAGTGAAAGGTTTCTCACAAACATGAAGCTTCTTGATCTGTTTGTGATTAAGCTACTCTCCTTCGGGACACGAAGGGTGCTTTAAGGATGTTAGTATTAATCTGGGGATTGAGCACCCTAACGTGACCGTCCTTAGAGTCCCCTGGCTCCCCTGGAGCCCTGACCAGGGCTCTCCAAGCGGGGCCCGAGGCCCCAGCGCTGCCCTGCGCGGGTCTGGGCTCCCTGCGGGGCCGCAGAGCATGCGGGAACGACCCCGGTGCTGGGCCCGGCTCTGCGCTGCGGCACGGGCGGCCCTGGCAGCGCTGCCTGAGCCGGCAGCTCGGCTAATGGGAGCCGACAGGGGCAGTTCCTCTCAGCAGCGTTACAGGAG
>NW_020455655.1:3990453-3992741 GCF_003342845.1 Nothoprocta perdicaria
ACGCGGGGCTCGTCCCGGGCCGGGGCAGCGCGGGCCGCCGCGAGCAGGGTCCGGCAAGCGGGGCCGCGGCCCTGCGGGGAGGGCCCTGGAAGCGAAGACTTCTCTTCTTTTCCCTTTTTTCTTCTTTTTACCCCACCCTGTAGGGGAGAGGGAAGGGCCCGCAGTATTTTGCAYATTTGCACATCGTGTTTTGCACGTTCACGTTTCTTCTCTCACTGTTCTTTTTGATACCGTGTCCTGGAAGGCCGCTCRAGCTGCGAGCAGCTTGTGGACAGAGGGGCAATCGCGTCCTGCCACCGTGGACACGCTGAGGCAATGGGTTATGTGCTCGTGCTGCCGCACTTGGGTTGAACACCCACAGTAACTAAATGCTGGCCGCTAAATGAGAGTGCCGGCCCCCTCAGCAGTGCCATGGAGCCCATGGCCAAGCTCYCTGCACCCTGCTCCCCTCTGGCACTGCCTGGGCTAGGGTCGTCCCTGCCAAGCGCCGGAGCCAAGCTGGAGGTGCTCGGAGAGAAGGGGAGCGGAGCGGCGCTCGCGGCTTCCTGTGCCGCAGGATCCAGCACCCGGAGAAGGTGGCATAACATCCCCCCTCCCTTGGGAAGATCACATGGGAAACTGGAGGTCAATCCAGGTGGACAGGAGAAGAAAGATGCTTGTCTTCACGTGACCTYCAAACCGCACTGATTCACTGTGCAAAAAAGTGGGGCTGAATCCTATCGGAGTCCTTCATGGTATGCTGTAGTGCGGGTCAGCATCGCGCAGCTTGAAAGGCCCAAATAATTTGCACTCGTAAGTGCCCAGATATGCAAAGCATCCCAGGAGAAGTTAAGTACAACTCCATTTCTACTCCTATATTGTGCATGAATTGCTGTGAAAGTTAAGACAGCAACAAGGAAACATTAAGTTCCCTGATGTTAAAGACTGGGACCTAAGTGTGCAAGTTAATGTTAGGTATCCTACTAGCTGCTGCCCAAAATGGGCTCAGTGTCTCTTAATATCTAGCTTATATGAAGGAACTGTGCCAGAAAGTCTTTTGGTCTTACTKGTATAGGCAAAACCAAACCATATATAGAAAGGTATTGTGGARGACCTGCCTATACAATTAGTTTTACCATATTCAAGAACTTGTTAAAACATGCTAATATGCAGTGCTATAACATGYTGTGGTATTGCCTGAGGTTGAGGCACATTTTCCTATCAGCACATATGCTACTCTCTCTCTAGCAGTATTGAACAGATTAAAACAAAAAAAGAGAAAGAAAAAGAAAAAGGAATTTAAAACAGCAGTAATCAGAATGTCTGATAGATTATTTAGTTAACAAAAACTCAGAATTACTCTTACGAGGCTGGGAAAATAAAGGAAAAGAAACTGTACTTCACAGATGCAAATTGGGTTTTGATTTGCCTATGTTAGATATTAAATATTGCTCYCTTAAATGTGCCTTTGATTAATTTTGTTGAATGGAAATACCATTAGAGATGATGATTTTAAAGGTGGAATTTGTACTTATAATGAAAACWCATAGACTGTGAATGGAGCCTTTGTAGACTGTGTTCTTGGTTCTATAAAAGATTTTCAGTAATACAGAACATTTTGGGTTTTTCCATTGTACTGCAGCCTAGGCCACAGAAAATTCCTGTTAGTGGGTGCACACCTGAGAGGACATAGTAACATTTGCTATATAATCAACTGCTACTGCGTAAATAGGCACCCATAATATACCAGGAGAAATGCTTGTGCTGACAGACACTCTTATCAATAACGGAAAAGAGACGTAATGAATTTTGGAGTTAARGTTCTTTACTTGGGATTGCAAGAACTCAAAGAATGACGTCTAGCTTGGATTTAGAGCCCCCTTCTGGCTCATCAGTCCCAGAAATAAAAGTAACGTGCCCTCTGCYGTGCCAACGGGTCTCCCGCATGAGCAGACGGATGCAGGAGGGTGGAAGTGACTTTCTAAAAAGTGAGTGGGGGATTTGCTCCTTTGGCCTAACCCAAGCGAATGCTCTGCAAGCAGCAGACGGAGCCCTGCCGACACCCATGGCAGTGTCCCCCATGCTTTGTGGATCTGTTTTGGTGCGGATTTCAAGATTATGTCTTGTAATATTTCTGAGGTGATGATAGTTCTTTCTGAGCTCATCACTTGCATTTTGTCCAAAGACATTTTGGAGGAAGCCAAAGGCAAAAATGAAAGAAGGAAGGAAAGAAGGAAGGAAAGAAGGAAGGAAAGAAGGAAGGAAAGAAGGAAGGAAAGAAGGAAGGAAAGAAGGAAGGAAAGAAGGAA
>NW_020455655.1:3994351-4038439 GCF_003342845.1 Nothoprocta perdicaria
GCGCCCGGCGGGGCTGGGCACCGCGGCGAGCGCGGCCCCTCCGAGCCGGCCGGCGGGTGGTCGCCCGCGCCTGGAGCGGCCCGGCTTGGGGCCGTTTCCTTAGGTAGCCGGTCTTGGGTATTGCTGAGGTAAAAGCAGGGTGCCCTCGCTGTGAGTGCACGCGGGAGCACTTGTCAGGCATCCCGAAATTGCCTGCTGGGCACGTCAAGCGCCCGTGGCAGGTGCCCGTGGGCAGGAGGTGGCCCAAGCTGTTAGCTCCTCTTCCTCATGCACATCTTGGATGGTCCATTACCGTCCTTAAAAGTCCCCGGGTGTTCCTCGGCGATGTCAGCGCGCCTTGCGGTTCTTCTGGCCATACAGCTGCACTGATTTCTGAAAACGGCCCCTTTGCTGGCTCTTTGGCCTTTATGCAAGAAAGAAACTGTCGAGGTTCCTCATTAAAAACCAGTTGTTTGAATGAAAGACTTTTTTTTTCCCTCCGGGAATATTGAGTAATTTCAGTTAACAAATGCATGTCTGACACATCGCAAGGCTGTAGTACAGCTCAGAGGCTCTGTAAAATGCCGTTAGATTCTCCCTGTCAACCCTGTGTCTGCTGTGCTGTAAATTGGTGCCAGGCGTGACCGTGAAGGCTTCGTAGCTCCCTCGGGTGCCAGCCACCAGCGACAGACCTTGTCCGGGTGTAGCGGCCCCCCTTGGTTGCATAATGGTCGTCTTCACCAGAACAGTTTTAAGGGTCACGCTGCACTTTCCTTGCTAAGGACAAGGCTTTTCTCCCTTACTTAATGATGTTTCATTGATGGTTGATACTAATTTCAATTCATGTATTAACTGGAGGATGAAGCTATGTAAATATGTGCTTAAATACCTTAATGACCAAGCTGTCCATCAATGCATTTACTTTTTTGACCTGCTTTCTTAAGTTARGGTTTTCTTTTTGCTTTTTTATCTTTAATGAATTTTCTAACATGAAGGTGATGTTTTCGTTTCAACGAACTAGAAGAAATTTAGTTACAAAGACTGCACAGTTGTAGAGAAAAGCTGAAAGTCCTGTAATTAAGAGGTTGTTGTTTATACACCCACTAATATAATTTCTATTATCATAACATGTTGTCTATACTATGTGCATCCATACTATATGCGTGTGCAATTTACATAAAGATTCCATTTAAAACGTGGAATCATTGTTTAAATGCATTTAGGTGGATATGATCCCATAAGGAAGCCATACAAAAGCAATTTACTTAKTTTATCCCATGTGAGTCATTATAACTATGCTGTTAGAGGATATTGTATATGTATACTTGTTAACCTTATTTCCATATCCTAGTACATCTTATGTTTATAGCAGATCTTTCAGTTCCTTGAAAGATTACCAAATTGTTAGTGAAATGAAATTGKTTTTGAGGAGGAACTGTTCTGAATATTGCATTGCTATATCAGCATGTAAAAACACTAAAGCAAGTTGACACTGTTGTTTCAATTCTGATAATGCTCAAAACTGAGTGCTTAGGCTAAAAGATGTAGAGAGTTTATAATATTTGTGGTTTTTTTAAACTATGTAAGAATAGGCATATAAAATCTGATGTAGAAATTGCTGTTCTAAGTAGCAGTACTGCGTAATATTGAAATCGGTCAGGTGACAGCATTTCCGAAGTTCAGTCCTCCTCAGGACTGCAGGTTGCCACATACAAAAAAAATGTCAAGTAAAGGACCTTTGGAAAAGGCAGTTCCCACTTCCCCTTTATGTGGACATAAGCATGAGAGTCTGCAAAGTGCAGTTCTGCCACTTGTCACATCAGGAGGAGAACCTGTTTCATTACCAGTTCTCTGAAACTTGGCCTGTTGTTAGAACTGGCTGCAGGTCCCTGCCGTAGCGGGGCTATCTGTAGGTGCAGTCCATGCTCTGCAGAAAGCTCGGRGTGTGCACGGGAGGTGCTGCACAGCTGCGCAGTCTGCAGCACCCAGCTGGTCTGTGCCTGCTCCTTTTCATTATCTGGTGTTGGCTGCTGCAGTGCTAGAAGGGGAGTGGAGGCCTGGCCCAGTGTGCTCTTGGCAGGACACCAATCTGAGAGGTGCTGCAGAATTTAAGCCAAATTAAAGCTTTTTTTTTTTTTTTTTTTTTTTTTTTTTTTTTACCTTCGGGCTCTGCTCTCTCTGGGCTATGTGGGGCCCCAGGCTTCCCAAGTCACTTGTTTTTCAGTTCCCCTCTCTCTCCGTCAAGCCCCAGTTGCATTCTCTTCTGCCTAAAGCCTGGCCGAGCGCTCTGATACCTTGTTGGTGACAGCAGGGTGCTTAGAGATGCTAGAGGGTGTTCAGGAACTTACATCTAAGATGATTGCAAAATAAGCCTCATTTCCTACTCAACAGAAGTACAATAACAGTAACAAATAGATGAATATTTTAATTACCAGATAATGGTGTTATGCAGAATGCATGGAAATGATAAAACCTAAAGTTCAGGAGGAGATTAATGCAACAAAGTGAAGCCCAGCAGGGATCTCTCCCATTCACCTTGTGCAGACCAAGCTCTGCTCACACAGCTGTGCAGGGCTCTCCGAAGTCTGGAAACGTGCTCAGGTTGCGMTCGAGTAATGGTAATAGTCCCAAGACTTTATTTTGGAGCCACCRATGTTGTGTCTGAAGGAAGGCTCTTGGGTAGCCTGGCAGTGGGAGAYGCTCCGCAAGCTTGATGGAAAGGGCAGTTTTTGAAAAATCCCATTTTGCGCACCTCRAAAGAGCTGATTTGTAGCACTACAGGGAGTAGCAGGGGTGCTTAACTTACATTTCTGCCTCRAAGTGGAAGTCTCAAATCAATTTTCAGTGTATTTTTTTTGTACTATGCGTAGATCCTTGCTTTTGATAGTACCACTGTACTACTGCAGTGTTGCARAAGGATCCCAAGGGGGCAGCAGCAGAATTGTTCTGTCAGAAAGGAAAATGCAAAACCTGAGAACCTCTGCAAAAGCTTTCTTGTTAGGTCCCGATACTAGTGGTGGAAGAGTACGAGGGGCATGGGGAATGTGGAGCATGTTGTTACTCAAGGATTTCCTGACCTTATGATGCTGGTCCTTGGAATAGTCCCTGACTAAGAGTCAGTTTTGGGTTGCCTAGGCTTGGCAAAGTCCTTGGATGCTACCAGGTGTCAGCTGAAAGGAGCTAAATGTGCCAGAGTATTTTATAGAAAAACCCTCTTAGTTACTGCTGTGGTGTAGCATTGACATATAATGGAGTCGTATTTTTAAATTGAACAGTGTAATTTTGCYATTCTTTCAACTCTTGACCACTAGATGGCTCCAAGCACTGTATAAGAACCAAAACTTGTTTTTTTCTAACATAAATCTCTTAATCAAAATTACAGTTCTACACCATGAAAAATATGTAAACTCGTTTGATGTTTTGTCTGTCTATAAAAAGCATATACACGTACACACATGTAGAAGCCCATTTGAGACCAAACAGTGTGTTAGCTAATGTCAATRATACGTGGTAGCATCATGTGATCTTATACATCCCTCTTTTTCCTAGACTGGAACATTTCTTATGGAATATAGTGCCAGGATATGATTTAGCTTTGCGCCAAGATGCAAGATGAAATAGTGTCACTTTAATGGGTGGCCAACTCTGGTGATTCAGGGAGATTCTGGATCTGTAACAATTGCAGGCTGAAGTTAGTCCTAAACATCTCCTGGGAGCAGACTTGTTCTCCTGGCCACCATAATTGAATTTTTGTTACTTGCTTTTGCTGTATAGAGTTTTGATAACAATTTAGCCTGTTGTTTGCTATTATAGACATGGTAAATGGGAGAGAGAAATAGGTTTAGTCAATAAACCCTCTAATTTATTTCTCCTGTTTTGTTGTCTAACAGACATCAAGTATTAGCTTATTGTTGAGGTTGTCATCTTGGTTAATGGAGAAAGACCAAGACTGCAGAAGGCAGTTCCTCAGGTGAAGAGGAACAAGGGCTGAAGAGAGATGAAATATCCATTGGTAGAAGCGTGCAAAGAGCTGAGGCCTTGCGCAGCTTCGGCTTGTTGGAGCGGCTCYACATCCACAGCCAAGGGGCTGAGCTGTACAACCTCAGGAGGTCCCTTCCAGCCTCGRTTACTTGGCTTTTTTTTCTTTTTTTGATCCAGTGATTTGTAAAGGAAACTTTACTGTTTCCTCTTCTCTGTTGGTGTTTAAAAATAAAACAAATACAAGGAAATTCTTTTTTTTTAATCTTAATTCTAGATTTCCTTTTGCTTCTAAGACCCTTCAGGTAGCATTAGACTACTGGAAAAAAGGTGTGTGCGTGTGCGTGCGCTTGGGGCTATGCACCTCTTGATTATTTATTTTCCCCTGTTTTTCCTGATCTTTATTTTCACGCAAGAGATGACAAATGCACCTGCCTCTGCCTATGTATGTTCCTTTTTTTTCTTTTTCCCCTCCCCTTTCCTTTCCCAAGTGTCAGTTGCCTGCCACCCTCCTGTTTCTCTCCCCTTTTCTGGCTGTGACAAATAYGACCTAGAAGGATGGACGTAAAGGGAAAATTCCATTGATGGAGGTGAAGCGGATGCTGACAGAGTGCTCTGTGGACAGAGAGGTGCCYGCTCCCCTTTGCAGCTCTACTGAACCATGCTGGAGTTCTGCATTTGCACCTTTCCCCTTTCCCGCTTTCTAGTCTCTTCCAAAATCAATAGCTGTCAGCTTATTGAGCAGCCTGCCACGCCAGCTCTGCCGGCCGAGCCAGAGCAGAGTACAGGGAGCTTTCTAACYACGTTTGTTTTTGAAGTAAAAATACATTTTTTTTTTTAAAAAAAAGAAAGGTTAAAAGTAATCCTAACAGGATGTCTTTTTGACCTGACTTAGCCTAACTTTGCATAGGAAGCAGGTTGGATACCCTTGCAGTTGTTAGTAATACAGACTGAACTCCCTCGCTTGTGCGACTGGAAAGTAATGGATGCTGCTAGCATCCCAATAGTTGAAAATGTGGATTCAGGACTAAAAACTTTATYGTCTGTTTTGGCATAAACTATCTTTTATTCCTAAATTTTCTAATTACTGAATAGCTATGAAAGAGTGTATTCAAAAAGATACTTATACTGGGGAATCTTTCATGCAACAGGAACATATGTAGGTGCAGCTTGTTTAGGGCTGATTTATGTGCTGTGTGTTGTACAGGAGTGTTAACTTGATGTTGTATACAATTTTAAAAAGAGAAATTGCCCAGAGATGATGTGAAATTTTCTTAGGTAGTATCGTGGTACTGTCCCAGTCTGCAAGCTTTGTGGTTTGTTAGTAGTTGAGGCAGTTGATGCTGATGTTAATGTTTGATGCAGTTGGTGAATCCGATGCAAATAGAAAACTAATGTATGCCTGCATGGCCTAATTTTGTAGCTGGAGTACAGAAATGATATTTCAGTATAGACAGAAGAAAGTGAGAGATGGCAAAACAGGCCCCATGTTTTGTAATCATGTAAACATGTCTACATTGTGATACATCTTGAATTCATTTTGGATAAATGAATGTAGTGCCTTTGGACATGTGACAGGGAACATGACAGCGGTGACTTAGTGCCATCTGAAAGCTGGATGAACCTGCAAGTGGTTGCAGTGTCAGGTGAGAGCTTCCAAAACCCTTCATCCAGTTCAGGTTAACTTTAGTGTGGTTAATGTTGTAGTTGCTGTGAATACAACCTTGTAACATCAAAATCTTCGTCCCAATGTTACCCAATGTTAATTTTGCCTGACTGAAAAGTAATTCTGAAATCAAGGGTACAGATAAAATGCCAACCGTTCTTTAATTGCTCAAAATATGAAACCGTAATTTTCTTAAAAAATGACAGCAGCATTTGTATATTTAAAAACAGTGTTAATAACATATTAGGTATTAACTATTTTTCTGTTTATGTGTTTTTATTTCTTTAATTAGATGTCACTAGTAGATTTGGGAAAGAAACTTTTAGAAGCTGCCCGGGCAGGTCAAGATGATGAAGTTCGCATTTTGATGGCAAATGGAGCACCTTTTACCACAGATTGGGTAAGGAAAACTTCTGTGATATTTGGGAAATTCTATTTTTTTTCACCTTGAAAAAGTCGAAAGTATTATTACAATTAAGCATTTATGTTACGAGCTTTGATACTTTATTTTTAGAATTCTGCTGTCACATCATTTCATACCTAATTGCAAATGAAGTCTGCTTTTTGATATCATCTGACTGCTTGCTAGTTTTAGTGATAAGCTATGAATGAGTTCCTTTGATTATTAAGGTGAATGCTAGAATGGTTAACAAGAAAAAACTGCAATCATCCAACTTACTGTCTTTGTGTGTCTTTAGTAAGCATTCTGAAATTAGAGCGTAATCTCAAATACATAATAGGTGTAATTGAGATTTTCCTGATATAGATACTCTTAAGTTGGTTTTGGAGATGTCTAAGAGAGAGTAAATTAGGTGCCTATGGTTTTAGGGTGTTTACAATGACTGAAGGGTCTTAATCTGCTAAGCAACCTGATTTTCAGATTGTCTGTGCTCTGTACAGGAGGTTGGACTAGATAGTTTCCAGAGGTCCATTGCAGCTTTGGTGTGGTCTGTTTTTTAAGAATGAGGTTGTTCACCTTGAAACATATCGCACCTTAAAGATAAAAGTCATTGCCAGAGAACTGCTGCTAGTATGTTGAGATAGCTAGAAAGAATTTACACCTTTAAACCCTCTTTTAAATAAAATAGCTCTTTACAAATATTACAATGGCCCTTTTTACCTTACATTGCAGCTGGGAACATCTCCACTTCATCTAGCAGCACAGTACGGGCACTACTCGACAACAGAAGTGTTGCTGCGAGCAGGTGTAAGTCGGGATGCCAGAACCAAAGTGGACAGAACTCCATTACATATGGCAGCATCAGAAGGCCATGCCAACATAGTAGAAGTCTTGCTTAAGGTAAAAAGTCTTGTAACCAAGTCTGAAGCTGGACTATCGTGATGATTCTTTATTGAATAGGTACAAATATATTTTAGTTGTTTATTTACAGAATATACACACTGTGTTTATAGTGACTGCTTTCTTTTCCATTTCAGTTAATGATTTATTTTAGTATTAATTAAAATGATCATAATTTCAGGTGAATTAATTACTGCTAATTCAAAATAAGACTTGTCCCAATTTGGCACTGTGTAAGTGACAGGTGTTTTAGAACCAAGACATGTTTTGGGTAGGGATTCTTCAGTCTTTCTTTTGTGTTAAATAATTTATGTAATACTCTACATTGAAGCACTTCTAGGAAATCAGTAGATGTAGGATAACAGGACATTAATACTAGAAGAAGAGACAGTTTTGGGCTTCGTTCCCTGAGCAGCATTATTCCTTTCAGATGCTTATAATGACACAGTTTATGCAATGATCTTGTTTGCAGCATGGTGCTGATGTCAATGCCAAGGACATGCTCAAGATGACTGCACTTCACTGGGCTACTGAACATAATCACCAAGAAGTGGTAGAACTCCTWATAAAGTATGGAGCAGATGTCCATGCTCAGAGTAAATTTTGCAAAACTGCATTAGATATTGCAATAGACAATGGAAATGAAGATCTTGCAGAAATATTACAGGTAATTTTGATTCATGATGCTAAGGAGACTTAAGAGAGTAMTTGTTTATACAAGCTTTTAATATAGTAACTGAGACCATATATTAACTACTAAACTAGGCTCTGTTATAATTTGTGTCATGAAAATTAGATTAATATTAATAAACATTAATTACATAGGAAAATGTAGTATACAGAACCATCTGGAATCTTTGCAGGCAGARTATAAAACTTAACTCTACCCATATACTTTATTGCAAAAAACGTAGTAAATAAAAGTGGATAGTATAGAAAGAAGGAAAAAGATACCAGAAGTCATGTACAATTTGTCCAGAGCTGGTTTTCATGGCATGCAACTATCACAGCTGTCTTGGTTATTCAGGCCTTTATTTTAGATACCTGAAGTTACATGTCTATTAAAAAGCCTGTGTGATTAGATGGTCCTCTTTGCTTACAGCAAGTGAAGAAGTGTGGCAGGCTCTTTTTGTCTTCTCTTTTGCTCCAACAGACTTCTTGGTATCTCTAGATTTTACCCAAAAGATGTTTCTCATGTACGTAGGCAAAGCAGAAGATGTGATACAGTGTGTGTATGCTGCATGAGCATAACTAGGGAGAAGAGCTCCTCTGAGTGCAATGTGCTCGCTCTAGATCTTCTGAATAACTGCCTTGTATACWGTTGGAATTATTTTATCTACAATTGGAATGGTATTTTTAACCTTTGTCTTCTAGATTGCCATGCAGAACCAAATCAATACAAATCCAGAGAGTCCAGACACTGTGACAATACATGCAGCAACACCACAGTTTATCATTGGACCTGGAGGGGTGGTGAACTTAACAGGTCTGGTATCTTCTRCAAATGCATCACATGAAACAGGTATTTAGATGTATATAGGACAGAAACTGGGATTTTGCACTTGAATTGGTTTTCACCAACTAATGAAAAGACTAGAGGAAAATAATGGTAAGAGTAGAGTAGTTACCTTCTTCAGTGTTTCTTATATGTTACAAATATCTCAATTTCAGAATTAAAAAAAAAAAAAGCGTTTCTGGAGTTACATTATTGAAAGTTGTATACAATATATATTGTATATTTTCAAGTTGTACATGAATTCAGAATAGCACTTTAATGGTGTTTTTGAGAATGTTTTTCTAGTGTGTTAGAGATTTCAGTACAGCAATATAGAAAGGTGTCGTATGAGTTGTTAAAATTACCAGCTAACTTTTTCCCTCCTAATAGATGAGACAGGAGTGTCTGCTGTACAATTTGGAAACTCATCAACGTCAGTATTGGCCACGTTAGCGGCTTTAGCAGAAGCATCAGCCCCCCTGTCTAATTCTTCAGAAACACCAGGTAAGAGGTCTAAGTATTTTAATCTCATCTAATGAAAGTACACTGAAATACAGCTTTTTTGAGGAACTATTCTTGCAAAAATGAAATTCCAATCTTTGAAAAAATTTTCTTTGAAAATATAACAGATGTTCTTCTATTAAGGTATGTATAAGGGTATAAGGGTATAAGGGCTGTACCCCAGCAACAGAGAGATATGACTTTTCATCACCAAGCATTTTCAGTCCTTCTGTAGGGTTTCTGCTTGATCCATTTTTTTTTGTTTCTAGAACACCAACTGAATACAGCTGTATATTCTCTTATAAACCTTAAATATTGCGAGTGAAGGGGATGATTMAAACCCTCCATTCAAAATGTAGTGCCTTTCATTATGAAGAAGCCAGTGCAATTTTCTGTCAATTCAGATATTTGATTTCTGAAAGACCTAGTTGCAGGAGAGATCAAACTGGAGAAGAGTTTGCATGGGATCTGAGAGTTTAGAGAAGCAGCTCATTACAGATGTGTATTTGGAATGTGGTCATCACATGTTTTAATTAACTTCAGCTCTGCATGTGAAAACCTGGCAATTGGTGATTATAGATGTTGAGACAGAGAGCAAGAGAAGGGTAAGGACTATGCTTATGGAACATTTTTTCTCTGATATAGAATAACCTCTATTTCAAATTCAATACAGTACCTCTTATTCATGCATGAATTAGTGTTTGATTTACCGAATAAACACTTTGTGATTATTTAAGAAGTGCTATGGGACAATAATCTCTGAACATAAAGATCTTCAGAAGGCAGTGAGTGCAGTCATTTGAGTGGCAGAGTGGGCTGTGTGTGGTTATTAGCTGGAAAGATGAAAGCTGCAGAGTTATTTCTGCCTTGTCTCATCTCAAACATCACAACTGTCTATAGTAGGTTTTATTGTCATCGCTGTAGACAGAAAGCCCTGTGATGYCTGTTGTTTAAATCAAAGGCCCTGACAAATTGCTTTTGCCCTGACAAATTGAAAATAAAATGGAGTTAGTGCTTGAGATTCTTTCACTCTGCTGCTGGTGATCTTGCTCTTTGTCTTAGTGTTTTGTTGTTTTTAAAAACATAAGGGTAGTAATGAGAGTCCCCAGTTATAATGTAAGCTGTGTCATGTAGTTCTGMATGTAGTCTTTCCCTTAGCTTGATCTGTAGGTGTAATGTAGCACRACTGTGAGTGTGCTGCCCCGAGTATTCATTACAGAATCATGAATTTAAAATGCCTAGCTCTTATTTTTATTTCTACCTATAAAGCTTGATACATACAAGATTACTGTATTCTATGTTAGTGTTTTTAAGTCTCATCTTTCTCCTTTTATGCTATGTACCAAAAAAAAAAAAAAAAGTCTTTTCAAAACCTTTCAGTCTTGTTTCACACTTCATATGATTAGTGGTTAAAGTCGGGGTGGTTTTGTTTGAGGTACCCTTGCGGAACAACCAAAGCCTTAAGATTCTCTAGAGGCCCCTTTGTCTGTTATTACCTAGTACTGTGAACACAGGAATCGGGCTGGGTCCTTAGGGACACCTGACAGAGGCTTCATTGATGGTTGCTCAGATTTCTACTTCCGAAAGTCTTTTTTCGCTCCCGATGCCTTCATTATAACAGAGATTTTTGCATATTGTAGGGCATGCTAGGATAATATAAATCCGTAATTCAGTAAATCCCTGGTACATGTAAYTTTTGAGGTCATGTACATGGTGGATGTGAGATCATTAATTAAAAAGTAGCTATGTTTCTCAAGCCCRTGTTTTCAGTTTCATTTGTATTCATCTGTCAGTGTGAACTTAGTGCAGTTTGTGTGCAATGCAAAAGTAATTCCAATTCTTAAAGCAAATCTTATTCTTGCTGCCTTGTTAACACTGAACCCAAAACTTCAGTTTTCAGTGGTTAGATCTACTAGGAAAAATGCTAAGTCAAGATTCAGTATAACAGGCAAGATAAACCAGCACAGAATTGCATATATATTTTAAAATTATTAGTACTTTATAGGCCTGGTGAAAGATTAACACTATTGTGTAAAGTAGTGAATTAATTTCAGGAATTGAAGAAGTTCTTTCCTGGGCCGTCRTAGTCATTTGTGTATGGGTTTAATTCCTTTACTCATTTGTTAATAGTTGTGGCAACAGAAGAAGTGGTGACTGCAGAATCGGTGGATGGTGCTATTCAGCAGGTGGTCAGTTCTGGAGGTCAGCAAGTGATCACCATAGTCACGGATGGCATTCAGCTTGGAAACCTCCATTCAATCCCAACCAGCGGGATAGGGCAGCCAATCATTGTGACCATGCCAGATGGACAGCAAGGTCAGTAGGAATTTCTACAGAGTGAGCTTGTGGAATTATTCTAATTAAGAAAAATGCAAATAGCCTGGTAAAGTTGGCATAATTATTGATAATTTTTTTCTTGAGCTTATGTGTTGTGAACGATTTGAATCCATGAGAATTGCTGCAGTTCAGGTAGCCMATGCCAGCTGAACCTCTGCATTAGGAGAGGGAACAGAATTGCTAAACTCTCATATAAAAGAAAAATGGGCATTGAATGGAAAAATGACCACTACCTTTGCCTTTGAAAAGTTTTACTCTTGTGAACTTGGTATGAAAACTATAAAAGAGAAATAAACATTAAAAGCCTTCATCAACTCTTACATGATTGGCTTGCTGGAAGTATTGTGGAAAAATCAGTTTGCGTTTGGGAATCTCATACCCAGAGSAAACTGTGCAAGTCCTCTGGCTCTTCTGGAGGAAGCCAGGAGAAGCAGTGGCAGACACAAAGGAGCCAGAGTGACATAAATGGCCCTGTTGGATCCTAAATACTCGGTGAAKAGAAGCTGCTAGTGCAATAAGTGTTATTTCATGTGGATGTGTGTGTTTTTGGGGGTGGTTTCTTTCAAGGATGCTCTGCAGACGCTATTTAGGCAAGCATAGTTTCTCCATGATTTCTTCCACATGATTCCCAATATGGAGCCTGAAGAGTTGAGTAGTTTTTTCTGCTTTTGTCTGAACAAACAYAACTAATTATCAGGAAGTATGAACATGCATTGATAGTAGCTTGAGTGTTTGTTGGAATGTATATAATGTGTCAGATGGCTTCCTGAGTAAACTTCCTGAGTATGAATTTCTGTTCTAGTCCCCTTCTCCCCACCAAGTTAACTGCTGGGTTTTCAGATTGTCTAAATTTCTAGTTAATAGAAATAGGTCAGTTTGATACTTAGAATGTTTCGTAAGTAAATACTAAAAAGCAAGTCTTGTGCTTAAGCTAAGAATTGCGAGTTTGGTAACACTGTTGCAAATCACTTCTGTGCTTTATTTATATACTCCAGATACTCCAGAGGGACAGCTAACTGTCATAGACCTCAGTAACAAAGAATTTTGAAATTCTTYAGTAACATATGAATAGCCAGAGCATTCAGTAAATTTTTCTTGCATGAGTTTTAGAATGTACCTTTATAGAGCTGCATTTTCATAAGGGAAAATGATTGTATTTTGCTGCTTTTAGTGAAATTAATTACATGAATTTTACATGATGCAAATGCTTTTTAAAGTATGAGTATTTACATATACAAATATGTTTTCAGTATTAACAGTTCCAGCAACAGACATTGCTGAAGAAACTGTAATAAGTGAAGAACCACCCGTCAAGAGACAGTGCATTGAGATTGTTGAAAATCGTGTGGAGTCTGCAGAAATAGAAGTAAGGAGTCTATTACATGATGTGTGTTAACCAGAGTATTCAGAACTGAATATTTGGTTGTGGGTTTTTTGGTGTTATTTTAGAGCTAAGCTTCTGTGTTGCCACAGAATTAAGAGTTTGATACAATAATTTGTTCCATGTTTGCTGTTTTGAGGAATTGAACTTTTACAAAGGAGTTACAAAAAAAAAAAAGAAAAAAAAAAAAAGAAAAAAAGGCGGGGGGGGGGATAGGAGAGTCTTTTTTTTTCCATCCTCTGGTTGGGCACATAAGTGACAATTGTTGAACTTTGAACTATTTGGTAACTTAACTTTTTTTTTTTTTTTTCCTCTTCTTTAAGTGGGTGCTTTTTTGTGTGTGTGTTTTTTTATTTTTATTATTATTAAAAAAGTACTGATATATATTATCACCTAACTTGACTCTTTCCGCCAGCAGTGAATGAGAATACTGTCCCCTCATCTGTCTGTTTATGACCACGTGCTTGTCCTGATTGTGAGATCATATTTTCAGCAATGTTTCCTTTCCATTCATGATATCTAGATAACTGTTAATGGACATGTGAAACAGTAAGATTTTGTCTTTATCAGTTTGTGTCTTCATCCTTTTTAATGCTAGAGCAGGAACTACTACACATCGCTTTGCCCCATCCTGTTTTTGAATAGTATGAGACCTACCAATACTGAGAACAGTTTTCTTTTTATATATGACTACTAGACTTCGCTGTTTAAGATTATAGCTTTTTTTTTATTATTTGTTTTTATAATCCACGAAGGTCCACCATCTCATTCCCTCTTGTGTCATTTCTAATTGTGCTCACTAGTTACGGTTGGAAGTCTGTGAAAGTTGCTGTTTGCCTTGAGTAGCCAGTTCTCATTCTGTTAACTGCATGGTGTTTCATTTATCAAAGGTTGTATTCTCCAACTTCTGTTCATGTTACCAAGTAACTTTTTGTGCCTAATTGAATGCTATTTATTGTACAGTTGTGATATACTTTATTCATGTCTAATAACAATTATCACCTTTCATCGTTGACTTCCCCTGTCCTTAAGTTGTCACAATCAAATACCTTTGGCCTTTGCAGCCTTGTGGTAATTAGAGATTATCATGACAGTTGAAATTTTCTTGCTGCATTTTTTAAGTGTATGACTGTTACAATAAAAACAAATCTTTTGTTCACACTTTTAAACATCTGCCTGAATTATTCCTAAAGGAAATTATGTTTCCTTAAGTATTTTAATAATTCTGTTGCAAAGGAGCAAAATTCAGATAAATTGACCTCTTTCTAGATGTAGATAGTTGATATAACAGTACAACYGCTAGCTTCACTTATATATTTTAAACACATTTCTTAAATAATTGTTGATTAAAATGAAAGATGTAATCTATTTTTTCCAAGTGCAAGTTTTGAAGACTTAGTCCGTGAGTGTTCAACTGAAAATGTAGAGAGAGATCCTGCCTCTGTCGGAGCCTTTCAGGGACTCGGCCTTCAGCCGTCACTGAGGGTCACAGGTGCTACCTCTATTAACTGGGGAATTAAATGAGTGGTTTCATCTAAACTTAATCATAGTACAGGGTGGAAAGTACTTGAATGGGAGGGAATAGGACCYCTTCCCTACCAAACTGTTTTTTGAATCTGGGAAGCTCTTGTCTTACTGAAGATCAGGATTTTTTGAGTCATCATAGTCATTATAGACTTGATTTGGGTCTTTTTTCAGTCATTTTTAATTCATAGTGTACATCTAAATAGTTACCAGTACTTTGAAAATGTGTTAATGAAGTTGAGCTCCCACTCACATGAGGTGACAAACTTTCCTATGAAAGGACCGAAGTATTAAACTGTAGCATTTTTTGGCTCTTTMTTTTCGGCCCATTATATTTAGACACTCCCTTTCATTTTGAAGAGCAATAGCAGTTTTATTAAGTAGCTGACTTTTACTTAAAACATACTATGGCAGCAAAAAAAAATTGACTGTTAAATATTGTTATTCATTTTCATGCATAGTTTGTTAACATACAGACTTCTTTATTTTCATTCTTGAATTTGATTCTGTACTTCTCATGTCGCATGTTGGGTGATTGACACGCATTAGATAGCACCAGAACAATCATTTCATTAGACTTCACAAAAAAATCATAGTCATTAATTATCTTAGTYGATTCATATACCTACTCTTTTAATGTCTAAAAATAAAGCTTAGTTTGGGGTAATTTAGTTGTAGATGTGCTTGTCTTCAATATATAGACTGTGGAAAAAGTTTAAATATAGTAGAAGAAAATTCTCTGTTGAATTGGAAGATTCCTTAGGAGTGCTCAGAATCCTCCAGCTTCTTTTGTAAGTGGATACGGATTTATCTTGATGGGGGCAGCATGAGTTTAGATAACTAGAACACTCTCAGTTGTGGTTTAAGGACACCCTGCGGACATTTTCTAGATCTGCAGAAATGAATAGCCTGGATGTAATCCTCCTTTTTTAGATGTCAAAAGCAGAGAACCTGCTTTTGCTCTACAGTAGTTCTGTACTGCCTCTCCAGCAGAATTGTTTTCTTTTCATTGCCTAGTTAGTGTATTTGGCCTCTAGTTACTTAACTTTTTCTGCTTACATTAGGACCATGCCTTTTTCTAAACCACAAATACTGGTTCTTAAAATACTGGTTCTTAAAATAATCTGCTTGCTTTCAGTTGCTAGTCTGCCTGGAAAATACTAGTGCTGTCCTCAGGTCTCTGCCGGTGAGATCTTCCTTTCATTCTTTCTTTCCCTTCTTTAACATATGGCATGGTGGGAGCCAGGCTCTTTCCCCACTTGTGGGAAGTCTCAGATTTGCTTGGAGAGCTTSTTGGCCCCAGGCACCCCCAGCCCATGTACCCTGCCCGTGCTGATAGTGCCTGCCTTGTGTCACGTAAGCCGCAAGCGCCGCCTGGGGAGCTGCTGCTGCTGCTGCTCCGTGTCCTGCAGCCCCGCGGCCAGCCCGCAGTGCAGCCCTGCTTTGGGCTTGTGGCAGGTTCATGTGGTGGGTGATGCCCAGCCGAGCAGAGCTGGAGCTCCGTGGCTCTGGGATGGAAGGCTTGCTTTCTACACATACCAGAATGAGCTCTCTTGACTGTTTCTTGGGAATTCTCTTTTTTTCCTCAATTTTACACTGCCCTASGCTTGTTCTACCTAACATGTTTGTAGGTTACCCTTAAGCTACACAGGTAATTAACAGAAATAGCTCTATGTTTTGGGTTGACTTTGGGCTTCAGAGGTTGGTGACCCTTTCCTCTAGGGTTGGGCTCTCAAAGAGGGGGATAAGAGCTCACTCTGCCAGGCATTCTCATAAAAATACACTTGTATTTCAGACACCAGGGTAAGTGCAAGAGCAAGTTGTACAACAGTTGCAGAAACTTTCCCCTACCTTTAATAAGCTGAGGAAAGTTGGATGCTACTGAGCCAGAGTCTTAGAAATCCACAGTGTC
The DNA here is from genome assembly GCF_003342845.1 of Nothoprocta perdicaria. Classification (NCBI taxonomy): domain Eukaryota; kingdom Metazoa; phylum Chordata; class Aves; order Tinamiformes; family Tinamidae; genus Nothoprocta; species Nothoprocta perdicaria. The sequence continues at coordinate 4,010,425 of NW_020455655.1, forward strand.
AGCACTGGAGYATTGTTCTTGGTGTTTTAGATCCTTTGTGAAATGTAGGCTCTGTTGATCATCTTGCCACAACATTTGACATTGGCCACTTCAGCTGCTGTGGGGTTGAATCATTTATAAAGCAGAATCCAGATATTCAGAGCTGGGAGCTGAACTGCTCTTTCATATGAGCCAGTCAGATCAGATGAGCTCTCTTTATTAGCATATACTGCAAGTGAAATAATTAATATTCCCTTCATTCAGCTGTTAAAAATTAGTCATGTGTAAAATGAGGTTCTATTTCTACACACTCGATCCTGTGTTCTCAGTGCTAGTCTCTGTGAACCTGTTAACAACTCTCTCTCCTTCACCTGTAGTGTTTGCTGTACRGATGCTGCTGTTAGCAAAAATCTAATTACTGAATTCCAACACACTCAGCAGAGCACGTGGCTGCTGGCTGTGGCTGTGGCCAGTACTGAGAGCAGTAGCAAGTAGAAGGGAGGCAGCGTTTTGTATTTTCGGGCTCTGATCATGAGAATATGTGAGTGCATCAGACATGAAGAATAGGGGTGCTGCTCGGAAGGGAGAACTTCTRCAGATGTTTGAAATATGAATGGGAATTGTATATTGGACTGCTGGGATGGGAAATAAGGTGAAAATGTGCATTATCACTGTGGTTCAGTTTTTGATAGAGTTGTTTTCCTGGGAGAGAGCTTGCTGCTTTGACAGCCTCACTCCTCTGATACTTATGACTACAGTAGAAAAAAGTATTTGAAATCATATACTATCTTATTCATAAAATTATGATGCACTTTAATGAAAAGTTATTTGGTTGAAGATCAAAACAAAACTATTTTCTAAGCAAATTGTTCTTTCAATTAGGCTCAGTACAGCATCAAACAAGATGACAGTATGCACGTCACTGGAGGTAGAAATGCATTCTCATTTCCTAGGGCAGCTGCATAGGAAATGGCATTTCCCGTATTATTTTACTTGGTAACCTTTTTACAGTCATCCTCAACCAACTCACAAACATGATGCAGCCTTAAATTACTCTCTTTAACTTAAAGAGACTTACTTAATCAAATGCTTATTAATTCATAAAAAATGTCATGTTCTTGAGGAAGTAATTTTGTCTCTGGATTGCATGATATTCTTCAGATCATCTCATTTAGAAATCATATACTTTTTATATATATATATCATATATATATATAAATCATACACACACACACACACACACACACACACACACACACACACACACACACACACATGCCCCAGCTCACTTGGCATGAGCTAGTGTTACTTCCCAGCGCAAACCACTATAAGGTAAAAGCTTTTGGTAATATTATCTGATTGGAAATACAGAGACAGTCCTGTTGTATTGGATGTCAGTCCTACTGTAAATTGATTAAAATTTTGTTTTGAAGGCATTTGAATCGTTGGAGAAGTGTTGACTTATGTGTTAGTATTTGACTATCCTGCTTTCACTTTTGTATTTTACCATTTTTTCATGAAGCTTTGCTTGGTATTTTTGCAGCTAAAGAAAATCAGGTTTATGGTGCTTACACTCTAAGGCTTATTGAGGGAAGATATCTGATACGATAATTCATGTCTAGTTTACACAGGGACACTTWTTTAGGTTTGCTCAGGTAAGAACTGAACACATCCTACATGATGTCCAAACAGTTGAGTTGTACGTACAGAAGAAGTATTTGCCATTTTAGGTTGCATTTGATATGTATTTGACAAAATATTGCTGGTTCTGTCTCTACTAGGAAAGAGAAACTCTTCAGAAGCAGCTGGATGAGGCAAACAGAGAAGCACAAAAATATCGTCAGCAACTTCTAAAGAAAGAGCAAGAAGCAGAGGCTTATCGGCAGAAGTTAGAGGCAATGAACCGCCTCCAGACTAATAAAGAAGCTGTTTAATAAAAAATAAACAAAAACATACTGCAAAGCCTGTTACTTTAAGTCAAAAATCTGCAGTACAATCTTGAACTGTACACTGTATAGGTACAGACACAGGATTACATGATAGAGAAGATGCTACAAGTTGATAACTGGACTTAAGCCATGAGCTCTGAGGAAATTCTTGTAACATAAAAACTCTGAATTTAGAATTGTGAAGAGTATTTAAAATGAAATACTGTAAATAGTTGTTTTTTTTACAGTTTCAAAATGAGTTGATAAATCTTTTTGAAGGGATCCAGAAACACAAGCCAATGTTTTTGTGAAACTTTTGATTTTAGTATGAATCTAATTTCTGAAAAACAGAACAGTTTTAAGGGTGATGTTGCTGATTTAAGTTGACAACTTGAAAATGAATTATGGGACAAAATTAACAGTTACTTCTACAAGGTAACAACTTAAACTTCTCTGAATAAGACATTTCCAGGTGGAAATTTTTGTAAAGCTTTAAGTAGTTGTCTGAGATTCTCTGAAAAACATTTTTTGTTTTGTTTTTTAGGCGGTGAAATTTTTATATTTAATTTCAGATATATCCAAGTAGATTTACATGTATATGAAGCTAATATTTTTTAAACTTTTCAGTTTGTACATATGCTGCATGTTTTTATAATTTCTACACATACATCTTGCATATGTATTTTTCAGCAAAGATGAGAAAAATTTATGAAAAAAATGCTTAGCCTGTAGGCCATTTGAAGTAAGCAAGCAGCCAGTTTTATTGTGAATGACATATTTCTTGGAGGAATGTAATTTGTAATAAAAGATATATTAAAAAAATCTTAATTTACGTAATATAGACAATTTAAAATTTGGCACTGGAGGCATTGGAACTTCCCAAACTTTGTGTGTCTTACAGTTTTCATGTACAAATATTTTAAAGTTCAGTAATGAATATAAAAGAATGTCTCCGCTGGAACAGAAACAACAGTTCTTTTAGATTATTCCTTTTGATTTGCTTTCCTCAATAGTCTCAAAATTATTTCAGTGATGCATTTTTCTAAACAGACTCTTGCATTGGAATTATGCAATGGGATAAGTGATTTTTTTATGTTATATTGATGCATCTTCCGACCTAGCATCATCGTTCTTCACTGTGATACTGTGTTTGTGTGCGTCTGTGCAGTGATCTGTTATGCTTAGGGTTGATATAGCACGTTACATCTCCAAAGCATTGTATAAGTCTTTGAAAGAACAAACCATACTGTGCTGCCAGAGGCAGGTAAGTGAGCGCTGTCTCCGTTTGATAACTGGTGTAAGCGAGACACAGGGAGTGTTAAGTGATTGACCCAAGACCCCGGGGATCTGTGGTGGGCCTGGGAATGGATCTCAGGAGTTCCTGGCTTCTAGTCCTGTGCTTAGACTAAGCTGCCTTAAGATTGTTCAGTGCTGTGTTACATTGAAATTTAAACTACTGTGCAGATTCCATTTTTGTAAGATAAAACTTTGTGCATTGCTTTGTTGTTCCATGTTTCACTGCTTTTATGAAATTGTTTATATAAACTTAAGCAAAAAGTCTAGTTTACCTATACTGTATACAAAAGAATTACCCTTAAAACTGTACTCTGGCCTACTTTTTCTATTTTACAATTAAATATCTTTTCCACATATAGTGTAGAATCAATTCCTTTTTTTTTTTTTTTTTTTTTTTTTTTTTTTTTTTTTTTTTTTTTTTTTTTTTTTGTGTGCTACAAGATCAAAATGGTGTTGTGTTAAGCATTAAGAAAATATGAAAAATCTAGTTTAGCTTTAAATTTCCTTCAAGGTAGGAGGAAAAGAGTGGGAAAGGAATTGCATTAACACAAATTAAAATCTTTGTACTTCAAATTGTGAGTTTGTAGAATTGGAACTTAGAAGTAAAAAAGAATCCTAGAATCAGTTGGAAGTTGGCAAATCATACTCAGGTGGTAGTAAGACCTGAAATAACCTTGTGCAGTTAGTGCAGACTAAATGGAAAAGGAATTTTAAAGTGTTTTTTTCTCGGAAACTGGTCGTTCTGGTACTAGGAATGAATTAGCCAAGTGAAATGTGCGATTTAGGCATTGCTGCGGTTGAATTAGTCTTCAAAATAGTATTTCTGTCTTCACATCTCTCGAACTTAACTATGGTTTAATCTCTGTGAACTCTTGTTGATAAAAATTTCAACGTTAGCCCAAGAAGCGATAGTGATAACGTTCGTGTCCAAGTGGAGAATTTCCCACGGCTTTGGCAGCACAGGCCTTTGTAGCAAACAATGAGAAAACCTTTTCTATTCATTTTGCTTCCTGTGAGCAAATAATTCTGTTCCTTATTGGCTGTAACAAAATCTTTCCGAGTGCAAGGTAGCTATAACAAAAATTGCCCTATCTGCAGCAATATTTACCGAACCTGTAATTCATTATCGCCTACCTTATCCTAGTTTGGAACAGGACCTACTGTTTGTTCTTCTCTACACAGAATAAAAAACCAAACTGACGAAACCGTTGGTTTTGAGTAAAAGACGTAGAATATATGTCAAATGGAATATTTATTATGTGTAGTTTAGATCAGAAAACATTGTAACTAAGTATTGCTCCTTATTTGCTGTTCCAAATTGATGTYATAAATGTAATCAGCTACTTTTTTTTTTTAAACAGATGTGCTTCCTTATTTAAAATGATGTTATTCCCTTGTCACGAGCAGGAATCTCAGTTTTGCCCATGTTTCTGAGCTGTTCCTGTGCTTGTTGACAGCCCTTTCTCACCTCCCTTGTCCCCTTTCATGGTAATAGCAAAGCCAAGGGAGGTTCCTTAAGCTCATACTAAATACGCTGTCAACTTTGTTATTTTTTTCGCTATGTTTCCTGAGAAACATAAGATAAATTAATAAGTCTATGGGGTTTTTTTTGGGTGCTTTTTGTACTGCTTTGAAATGCCTTTTTTTAATCAACGGTTCTACTTCAGTATATTAATCTGATGAGCATGTATCAGAGCATCGTTGTTGTATCTCAGAAACAGTTGTTCCTTCTCAAATATCTAATCGCAGCAGAAGTAGGAAAGGTTTTTTTACACTGTCCTGTGTAAAGTTCGCTGTGGAGCAAGAAGTGACAACTTTGTAGAATAGCAGAAGAGTTCAGGCTGTGTTGGGTGTCAGGCAGGAAAGAGGAGGCACCTTCCAAGAGGTGCCATGGGAACGGAGAACCTGCTGCAGTGGATCACACTGATGGTCCCTTTACCCCAAACACTGTCTCCAACAGAGACRTGAACAGAAGCAAGGTTAGGGCAAGCACACTCTGTAATTGTTTCTCCTCACAGCGCTTAGGACACTTAGACCTAAGATCTTTAAGTCTTAATTCTCTCTTTTCCCAGGACTGCCTGGTGTCAGTGTAGAGAAGCTTCCTCCTGCTGAAGAGAATTAGCTCTCAACATTGAAATAGTGTCAAAGTCCACGCTGCCYGAGACAGGTCAGGATGTGATTCCTGCTTCTGAAATGAGTGCGGGGGCTCCACGTGCGTGTTTTCAAGCTAAGATCAGCCCAGGTGGAAGGAGCTCTGGAGATACGAGGCCGATCTGGAGAGCTTATGGCCCTCACCTGTGAGCAAGGCAAGCACAGTGTGTGAGGAAGATGGATTTACCCCGCTTACCAGTCTAGGGAGACAGCAACAGAGGAAYGTTACCCTGCAGTGCAGATCAGCCTGACCCAAAAGCAGGATTTCCCAGGCGGGATCATTACTTGATACTGCAGCTCTGGAATTGGCAGCAGTTGTGGTGCCTTTCCTTGGACAGCAAGGGACTGAATGCATAAATATTCAGTAAGTGTGAGGAAGCAGAAACTCTCTTCGAGCAAGAAAAAAAGCAGTCCTAAATCTCTTTTGTTTTAAAATATATATGAAGTCATCATAATTTTCGAAATGCAGCATCAGATTTGTTACTTGTTGATGCTTGTACTGTATTAACTACTGCTTAGGCTTTTTTTCGGTGGACTGGGAGATAGCTGCTTTCATTTAGCCTTGGAAACTAAGTTTTTCTCTCTCACACAAGTCCGATGTTTCTGGTACTCAATGAAATGTTGATCACCATGAGCCTTCTGAAAAGTTGTTCCAAAGTGGGAAAAGGCTCGTGCAGAGGTGGCTCCTCTCAGAGATACTGCCTGGCACATCAAAAGAGCACAGATGAGAACGTACAAGAGACTGTAAAAGCCCTCAGTTGGGAGGAGTCAGAGAAGCGCTCACCAATAACCTGCCTAGTTAAACCTTTTCCAGAGTGCGTGAGTCTGGCAGATAAAGAGAGCTATAAAGGGGGAGCATCTCGCAGGGTGCTGCCTACTGCACGGTCCTGCCCGGCGTCCCGGAGGTGCCTTTGGAACACGCAGCATGGAGCCGGAGGAGTACAGGCGGAGAGGTAAGTGCCAGCTCCCCTCTTCTGCCCTCCGAAATAGGGGCATTTGATCCCAGGGAAGCGCTGGGAATGGTACCCAGAAATAGGGCGAGCTGGGCGCTCTCAAGCTGCATCTGCTGCTTTGAGACAGATCCCGGCTGAACTGAGAGGAGCGTGTCCCAGGGTAGATTTGAAACCAGTGGCTTTAAAGTGAGTGCATAGTGAATGACTTTAAGTTTTTTGATCTTACCTGTAAAATGCTATGGGAAAGATCACAAAACCTGTGATTCTGAATAAATTTGGGCTAGAGGTGTATTGCACATAGTGGCTATTTTCCTGTCTGGGACCATGAAAATTCACTGGTACTGGTGCAGTCCTCAACATGGGAAGTAAATCTTGGACCCACTGCTGAAGGAGGTTGGCTAACGAATGGAGCAAAGGTGTGGAGCTGATTCCAGAGGACACAGAAAGCCTACAACTGTACTGACAGGAGGCTTGCTTTATGTGAAATGAGCAGTTTCTGTTAATTTTAAGAATATCTATCTAGTAGTCAGACACTATATAATAACCCTGAAATAACCCTATCAATCCCTTCAGTCCCCTGAAGTGAAGCCTGTCCTAGGAGTGTTATTGGAAGGAGCAATAAGGTGTGGGAGCAGTGGCTTTCCCAAGATCACCCCGCTGGAGGGAGGATTTAACTCTGGTCTCTGCCTGCTGGCCAGTCCTTTCTGTAGGAAAACATTCACTCACTGAATAATCCGAAACCTCCAGGACATCACGCAGCTCCCTGCCATATGTGGTGCTATGTGAGCGTTCCCAGATAAATACTAGTAACAATTCATGGAATGATTCATGATACAGTGAACTGAGGCTGTGTTGCTTCTTCCAGGGAAAGAGATGGTGGATTACATCTGCCAGTACCTGAACAGCGTGAGAGAGAGACGGGTTACTCCTGACGTGCAGCCAGGCTACATGAGAGCCCAATTGCCAGATTCTGCCCCAATGGATCCAGACAGCTGGGACAACATCTTTGGAGACATAGAGAAGATTATTATGCCTGGGGTAAGGATTAAAGTGTCATGCGGGGGGGGGGGGGGGGGGGGGGGGAGTTGCTACTAGTTGGGGTAACATCAAATTCTGGGAATGCATAGATTCTGCAGAATATTTATTTAATAAACCACTTCAAAATATAGAATAATTCATGTAGGGATTTTGTCCAGAGAAGGATCTTGGAGATTGCAGTTTTATTTCTAATGACAACAGTTTTAAGAGTTAGAATGAATAAACTTTTGAAGTATTTTAGACTTTGGAGTAGTTCTTACTTGCTTAGAGAGAAGCTGACTTTCTGATATCAAGAAATTTAGCTTCACAAAGCCCCACCTGACAAGTGGCATCACCTTAGTTGCAGAGATGGGGAGACTGAGACACCATAAGGTGAAGTACCTTTTACCCAAATTCATGACTTGTCCCCATGATCATAAAGTTTTCTCTTGTAAATCTATACTGCAGATTCTGCTCAGGGAGACAATGGTACCCCATTAAACATTTTATGTAAGAAGGTGTTACAAAGACTATTTTAAAAAGCCACCATAATGTTGTCAAAAGACCATTCTTTCCTGTTGAAAGATCTTTGTGTGCGTGTTTAATTCAGATAAATGCTTTTGCTACCATTTGGAATTTATCTAATAATGACAGTGTTATCATTTGCTAGTGCTCTTCTCCCATTGATATCATCTCTGTAGTTTTCTGCTAGCAGATCTATAATTGTGCATATTACGTTGCTGCAGTTCTTTTCCATCACTAACCAGATGCTAATTACTACCTTTGCTGAAGAATTTTGAGACATTTTCGGAGACATTTTCAGTTAACTTCTGGTTAACTTTGTTCTAGGTAGTCCATTGGCAGAGCCCGCATATGCACGCCTACTTTCCAGCTCTCACTTCTTGGCCTTCACTTCTGGGAGATATGTTGGCTGATGCAATTAACTGCTTGGGATTCACTTGGGTAAATTATTCTGGTTTTTGCTGCTTTGGATATTCTTCTTCMATGAGTACTGTCACTTTCTATGAATCTGCATAACTCTTTAAACCACGCTAAATTTTTGTACAACTTAAAACTGTCTTCTCATAGAAATTTGAAGATATTTTTAAAATTGAGCATAGCAAGAGCAAAAGTTAGCAAGTAGAAAGAAGTGAAATAACATTAGGGTTGCYCATGGACCTCTGGTGCTAGTCCCTTGGCTGTTGCACAAACACAGTAGGCAATAAAACAGCTGTCACTTGTGACAGCTCCATTGAGATGAAGAATTTCCTGTTTCCTACTTTTCTCCTTGTAAGTTAAGTTATTTGGCCTGTCCCAGAAAGCCTTTTTATCCGGTGTCCTCYTGCAGCTGCGCAGCCCTGCTCAGTTATGTTTGACTCTGCAGCCCTTGCTGGCATTCTGAAGCCAATCTTTTCTCCACTGTGAAGTTGCCTACATCTTTAACCTTWTATTTTCATGTAGAAACAAGTATAAGTTCATTAACCCATAAAAAATAAAGCCATCAGACACCACCATTCTCATTATTGTGATATTAYGCTCTGTGAGGTGTCTGCCATAGTTTTATAGGGCTATCTAAATATCCAATACTATAAAGTTTGTAATCTACTCTTTTGTCACATTTAGATGAGATTTCTGCCAAAGCAATTAAAGATGTTAATATCTATTAATTAAAATGTGGTACGTGGCAGTAAGCTGATTCTCTCTGTTTGAATTGCTAGGCCTCCAGTCCAGCCTGCACAGAACTGGAAATGAACGTGATGGATTGGCTGGCTAAAATGCTGGGCCTTCCGGATAAATTCCTGCACCACCATCCCAACAGTGTGGGAGGAGGAGTATTRCAGGTAGGACAGAGGTGACCCTGTCTAAGTTTCTCTTTTCACTCAAGTGAATTTCCCTCTGAAAGGAATGATAGTTTTCCTTGAAGCAAAACCAACAGGATTTTTTACTGAATTTTAAAATTAAATGTGGAAGATTATAGAATAGGAGTTTATTATTTTTAATCCTTAATATATTATAGACTAGGAGCTAGTACTCTTGTGCACAGACGAAAGATAAATTAGGTAAGCAGATTTGTGTTTTTCAGTCCATTTCACCTGAAGGAGAAACTCATCGAACTTTACACTGCATCTGAGAAAAGCAGTTAAAGAAATGAAAGAGGTTGTGGGCAGCTGAGCAGTTCAATGATTTTGGTAAAACCTGACTTAAATGGTAATCAAGTAGCAATATGCTGCTGTAAAAGTACAATGTCTTTACAGAGCACTGTGAGTGAATCAACTTTGGTTGCACTGCTAGCAGCAAGGAAAAACAAGATCTTGGAAATGAAAGTTTCTGAGCCAGACACTGATGAGTCCTCACTCAATTCTCGTCTTGTCGCTTATGCATCTGATCAGGTAGGTTCTTCGGGTTACAAAGAAACACTTCTGCTTCTTCTGTCTCACCCAGACCATTATATTAATCCAAATTATAATTAGGACTTTATAGAGATAAGATGCCTATAGATATAATTGGGACCTTATGTAATTAAAGTCCTAATTATAATTTGGATTAATATAATGGATTAATATAACTTTACTTATGATCACTTTCATAATGTCATAATTTATCAGAGTTGTTCAACCTCAGAGCTTTCTTTCTGTTTCTTTCTTTTGTTTTCTTTTGGTTTTTAGGCACATTCTTCTGTAGAAAAGGCTGGCTTGATTACTCTTGTGAAGATGAAATTTCTGCCTGTAGATAAGAACTTTTCCCTCAGAGGTGAAACTTTGATGAAAGCCATTGAAGAAGACAGAAACAAAGGCCTAGTACCTGTTTTTGTATGTTCAACTTCATTATTGACATAGTAATGTACTCTAAATGTCAACATAAAAATGTCTAAAAACATTTCTTACTTTGCTAAAATGATGAGTTGAAAGTTAAAATATGACCATTTCTGATTAATAGAATTCAAATATTTTAGTAACATCTAGTAACATTTCTTTTTTGACTGAATTGATAGCCTGTCTGGTTTTAAAATGCATCATTTTATTTTAAAAATATCATCTCAACATGTTTGTTTTCTTCTAGGTTTGTGCAACTTTGGGCACAACTGGTGTCTGCGCTTTTGACAATCTCTCAGAACTGGGTCCAATTTGTAAGTCTGTTTTTTGTTTTGTTGTTTTTAAAATATGATAGAACAGACAGGACAGTGTGGGGATTTTTCATGCCCAAACCAAGGAGAATAGACACATTACTCAGCTAAGTTTTTCAGATATGTTTTGACAATCTACAGAGGAGACAGTGCAAGTTCTTCCACTGATTTCTGTAAGATTTATATTAGGGTGCTAAAATATGTTCTACTCAAGATGAATAAAATTTGCCAATGAATAAATCTTTAATGTGGTTTTCCAGGGAATATACGTGGTGTACACTGCAGACTGTAGTACTGTTGTAAAATGGATGAATACATATTTAATTTATCAAAGGAATTTTGTAAATAGTGGTTAGTAGGACATCCTTTGTAGCCACCAATTCAATAGATAAATTTTAAGTAATTATTTCAAATTTAGATTTCAGATTCTTTCAGATTCAAATTCAGATTTTAGATTCTTTCAAATTCTACTTTAGCATAAATTCTGACAAGCAGCTGCTGATGACCAGCAGCTCTGTCTCTGCTTCTTGCCCATACACCTCATGTTCAGTGAGTAAGAAGTTAGGCTCGTATTTTGATACCTGATGTCCCTTACATACAATAGTTTCAATTCCAACAGGTGATGCTGAGGGGCTCTGGCTTCATATTGATGCTGCATATGCAGGAACAGCATTTGTATGTCCTGAATTTCGGTTGTTCTTGGATGGAATTGAATATGCAGATTCCTTTACTTTCAATCCTTCGAAATGGATGATGGTTCATTTTGACTGCACTGGATTTTGGTGAGTAAAAACAAAATACACACACCATAATATGCAAAGTGCTGTTTTGTTTTTTTTTTCTTTTTTGCTAATCATATATTCTACAATTGATAGGGTTAAAGATAAATACAAGTTACATCAAACCTTCAATGTTAGCCCCGTCTACCTCAGGCATCCCAATTCGGGAGCTGCTGTCGATTTCATGGTAAGTCAGCATTTGAGTTGATATTCTGAATTGCCTATGAAATATTCAAAGACAGATTGCCTGCAGTGTGCTTGCTTTGTAGCTGGTCTTACTACATAAAATTATAAAAGCAATCGTAATGAGATCCTAATGGAGATTAAATAATAGAACTTTGAAGYGAGCTTTAGTTATGAAAACTGATTATAAAACTGCATAGAAATGCTTTCAATAGAATGAATTACATTGCCCTTCACACGAAGTTATTAGGAGAGCTGTGGCACRTTTCAGTTTAGATCCATTTTGCGGAAGTTTTCAGTACAGTAAAGCAAGATAATATTCAATTAGTAGTTGTTTCAGCTGTGATCTCAAATCCTGAAACTAATTGTTTTATTTGTGTAAATCAATAATGCTTTTCATTAGAGTGTTGGAGTGTCTGTGTGTCTCTGTGGAGGGGAAAAAAAAAAAAATCAGTGAGTCCCTCTTGCGGTTAAATAGAACCCTGGAAATCATTTTGTAGATAACTAGAAGTACTTTTACTTATTCTTTTGCTATTTTACATGCAGCAAACATTATTTTCTCTAGAAGGGTCTAATTCTAAATCTGTTCCAACAGTTTATAGTTGATTTGGGAAGTCATTCAGCATGGCACTTAAATATGCATATTACAGGACTGGAAGTGAGCAGGAGTTGTTATGTATAAATTGGTAATTAACTAAAAATCCTAAACATAACCRTACTGTAGCCTAAGGAGAATAGCCAAAATTCAAATTTTCCAAATGCTTGGAATACATGTAGACCTAGGTGTTCTTTGGAAAAGCTATGGACTGAGCCCAGTTAGTGTTCCCTAATGTGAATTTCTTTGTGTCAGTCAAGTCTTCTGACATGAGTGCAGATCTGAAACATGAGACTGTGGTAGTGTGAGAGGACGCTTCTTACTCTGGTTTTTGCACTTGTTGATACACGCTTTATTTATTTATTTATTTATTTATTTATTTATTTATTTATTTATTTATTTATTCGTTCATTCCAGCACTGGCAAATTCCACTAAGTCGTCGATTTCGTTCTTTGAAGCTGTGGTTTGTGATTCGTTCATTTGGAGTGAAGAAGCTTCAGGATCATGTCCGGCATGTATGTACATTAACAACATAAGCATAAACAGTGTACATTTATTGGYGGCTAAGTTTAAATAAACTCAGTGATAAAATGATGAATAATAGAAATCCTGTCATATCAACCTTGCATGTAAACACTAAAGGCATGCTGATTTTAATCTTAAGCCATTTGAAAAGTATTACTATATAAGCAAAGCTTTTCCTGTCTGCTTCTGGGAAGCAGGAAGCAAAGGAGAGCACCTAGATAAATCAGTGCCTTCTGCCTCCACTATCCATAGAGCTTTTCTTTGAGGCAAAGTGGCAGCTGTTTGAGAGGCTGACTGTGATGAACCCATAGCTGTGTGAATCTACAGGCTTAAATCCTTGGTGGAATATAAGTACAAGGGATCATATTGTGCATCAGTAGCTATTGTAAGACGATGCTAACTTGGAATTTCAGTCCTTTCTCTAGAAAACTCCCATGTATCAGTTCAGTTGCTCATTTGCTGTCAAGGGTTTCTCTGTAAGGTTCTGCCAAACCTACTGGAAAAAGATCAGACTCTTAACAAATCCTACCATAGGCTTTAGCAAATAGTTTTAAAAAATTTTAGTTGTGGTCATTCTTAATTTTGCTATCATTCATGTTGGAATGATGCATTTGTAACTAGTTAGCTTAGTGTCTTATATTGGGTATGTGACAAACTGATGCATAATTACTCTTTTTTATTATTATTTTTTAATTATAGGGCACTGAAACAGCCAAATTCTTTGAATCTTTGGTTAAAAGTGATCCGCTCTTTGAAATTCCTGCCAAGAGACATCTTGGACTGGTTGTGTTTCGTTTAAAGGTAAAGATCAGGCTATTCCCATCTTCTTTCGGAATGAACTGGCTGCAGCTGATCTTTCCACAGACACTAGTAACTGGGAATAGATTCTTCATGTAAAAATTTGTAATGCTGGAATTCTTATAAAGATGTTTGGATATCATAGCAATTGTAACTGTATTATTTCTTCTTACACATGTTTAAAACAGGGTCCCAACTGGCTGACAGAAGAGCTCCTCAAAGAACTGAGCAGTTCTGGCAGGCTTTTCCTTATTCCAGCAACCATTCATGACAAGTTCATCATTCGTTTTACAGTAACATCTCAGTTCACCACCAGGGAGGATATTCTGCGAGACTGGAACATCATTCAACAAACTGCAGCCCGAATCGTTCGCTGCTGTTACGTGTCGCACTGCATCCCTTCCAGCGACAGGGCAAGAACCCCCAGTGTGATAGTTAAGCCTAGTTCTGATGCCACTGCTAGTGCTTCTCAGTGTTATCCAGATGTAGGGGAACACAAAACACCTTCCAGAAAAATAGTAGTTCAGCCTAAGAAGTTTGCAGTAAGTCCCAGTTCATGTGTGATTAACCAACAAGTGGAGGATCAAGGGGATCCTTCAGATGACTGTTTTCCAGAAGATGCCCAACAGGCTACCAAGCATAAGTTAAGCTCCTTCTTATTCAGCTATTTATCTGTTCAAGGTAAGAAAAAGACGGCACGTTCCCTTAGCTGCAACAGTGTGCCAATGACTGGTGCTCCTGAGCAATGCAACCCCAAGGCAGGATCCACTGACAAGAAAGAGTCTCATACAAATGCCAAAATCCTTTCTAGGCTGCCTGAGGAGGTGATGATGCTCAAAAAAAGTGCCTTCAAAAAACTAATCAAGTTTTACAGTGTTCCAAGCTTCCCAGAGTGTAGCATTCAGTGTGGCCTTCATCTGCCTTGCTGTCCTCTGCAAGCTATTGTTTAATAAGTGAAAGAGTTTGGTCCTTAAGTCCTCYCCAGGTAGAAAAGAACCAAAGTTTGCTTATTCATATGCAATGTGTAAACAGTGGCAGCAACTGCTGAGGAAATTCCTGTGCTCCTACTGATGCAAACCTTGTGTATTTATAGATTAMAATGTCAAATAAATCTTGTAAGCATGTAATATGAAACTGGTTTGTAGGCTGTAGAAAAGAAAATGCAAAATTTTACCTTAACATTCTTGCAATACACTAATGGAACATTTACAATTGGTAGGCTAGAGTGATTTTAATAAAATATGCTGATCTTAACAGGGTGTGAACAATTTAGCTCACCATTTGCACCACTGATACCTTGACTCAGGCTTCCTAAAAATGCTGTAGGGAACTGTGGGTATATTAGGTGCCAACATCAGTTGTAGACTGCAAAAGGGAAGATGTAGCCTTTCTAAGAGCTTTGCCATGCACGGGCAGTGCTAAATTCTCTGTGAATTTAAAGCCASAGCAGCCCTGCCCTCCTGTCTGTGTTAATGAGTAACTGCACGGGAGGCTTTGTGTAACTTTGTGCCAGGAAGATTTGCCATTGCTGAGCACCTGAGGCATCCGTCAGCATTACCTCAGGCCTCTAAATCACAAGTGCAGCGGGGGAAGAGAACAGGAACGATTTCAACCTTTCTCATACCAGGTCTAGGAACATGAACAGGAAGCAGGACAGACAAATGGGATAGATTTCCATGCTGCAAACAAACCCATTGCTACAAGAGGGCAATAATTTACATATTTTTCAAATATAATTCAAAATATTAATTGGAGAAAAAAGTCACTGAGGAAAGCTTAAAATTCAGAGAGTCTCCCAATTGTGTCAGAACACATAAACGTTGCTGGGAAACTACTGTTGGATGCTTGCTGTCTTCTTCATAATAAGTGCCAGACAGCTACAATAAGCCCTGTTAAGGCAAGTTGCTGGGCCAGTATTTCTATTCTTAAGTTATATAAGCAAGGATTATATGAGGCTGGTTGATCAGAACAATTTCCTATTTCCACACTGCTACACAACATCAGCTAAAACTACAGTAGGGTTTACCAAGGCATGTGCTACAAGCAGCAGCAGTATCTGGCCTGCCAGCTTTTCCTCATAAGTATATATTTATTTTMTACTATGCTGTATAATTTGTATTTTTAAAAATTACATAAACACTTAAAGCCTACTTAATTAGGAAGGTATCTTGCCTGCYATTACCCTATTTAGACTCCAAAGGAAACAGTTATAAGCTATTACAAATTGTTCTTCTTTGACATATATATGTATTATTCGGTATATGAAAATTAAAATGAGAAGGTAGCTCTGCTGCAATGGGTAAAGCTTAATGTGAACATCTAACCTAGACTTTCTTGGGTGAGTTAATCTGAGGTAACTGCAAGCTTCATTAACAGGCAGTTTTGCCTAGAGATGTAAAACTTCTACTAATGCAGTTATTGTGGCTCACCTTCTAACATGAATATAAATATCCTTACATAAAAATGTATTCATTTTCTTCAAAATGAATAGTAATCATTTTCATATGCCAAGATCCCCAGATTCATAGTTTTAACAGTACATCCTCATACTGTGGGAAAGAGCCTGTGCTTTTCTAGTTATCCAGGCTAGTTAATGCTATTGTGGCCTTCTCTTCACAAAAGTGAATAAGCAGAAATTCTGCAAATACAAATGGGAACCAGTATACGTTTTAAACTGTTTATGAGCAAGCTTGAACATTAATTACTTACAATTATGGAGGTTAAGGCAAGCCTTATCCTCCAGCTATAAGACTTCTAAGTTGCAGCTACAAGACTTCCTAAATTTAATACATTAATGTGTTAAAAAAGGGGGGATTGGCCTGAAATTGTGTGTGTATAAGTATCCATCTGACTAATCTTGAATTATCCTAGTACAGCCTACTTGAGCACCCAATTCAGAAAGGGGAAACCTGCTTCTAGACTTGCTGTAGTAGGAATGTGTGACAGTCGCTTATGACAGAAAAACTGTCACAGATGCCTCAATAATCATGGTTAGTCCTGGGAAGAGAGGGGAGTTGGAGGCCACAGCGACAATCCACTGGGTAATAGAAACACTCCTCGTTAGAGTGGGCAGCTTAGAAAAGATAAAACTCGAAGAGAAAGCGAACAAAAAGATGGTAGGTACAAAAAATACAAGGTTAAGAAAGACAGGAAAATCCAGGCTGAAGTCAGAGCAGTTCTATTTTATTAAAATCATCACATAATCACACATTATTTCAGATGCATATATTTGCTAGTATTAAAAAATAAGATTTCCTAGCAGTGTTAGGATAACTGATGCTTTTCGAAGAGAAAGCGAACAAAAAGATGGTAGGTACAAAAAATACAAGGTTAAGAAAGACAGGAAAATCCAGGCTGAAGTCAGAGCAGTTCTATTTTATTAAAATCATCACATAATCACACATTATTTCAGATGCATATATTTGCTAGTATTAAAAAATAAGATTTCCTAGCAGTGTTAGGATAACTGATGCTTTAACATCTGATTATAAAACATGTATTTTTTTGGACATGTTTACAATCTGAAGTGATGGTTTTTTACAGAATTATAAATGGCCTGGGTCATTTGTACATATGTATTTTCTTTTTCATCCAGGATATACAAGCAATCTTTGATGACTGCAGGGTTGAAACCTTCCTCCATTAGTTGTACTTTGCGGTACTTGAAAGTTGCTGTGAGTTCTATGGCACTCTACAAAGCAAAGTTATGTCTCTACTTATAAATGGCAGCATATAATTAAGGCAAATTAAATTTTCCACATTTAAAGAGAATCAGAAAAGAACAGCCTTAAGCTTTTCTCTAGATAGCATCTATATGAAGTTACAGGTAAACAGAACAGGTACAATATATATGTTTTAAGTCTTTAAGATGAACCTTATGTACTCTATGATGAATATTGTTATGTATAAGTCCATACTGTGCAGAAGTTAAAGTCTTACTAATAAAAGTACTATCTGCATTCTTGGTGATAGGTAACTATTGAGTGTGTGGGTCAGCAACTAATCTGAATGTAAGAAACTCTGGGTCCATGCAGTGGATTACTGAAAGGCTTTCCTCATTACCCTCTTTAAATGAGGCATGGAAACACTAGAGACTTGATGCGTGCCCTTTTCTACTTGTACTCAGGCTCATGGGTTTGATCCAGCAATTCAATTAATTGCTTAATGAATTAAATTCATTTAATGAACTAGAGAGAAGTTTTCGCTTAACATCTATCAGTTAAAGCTTTTTTTAGTAAAGCTACTGTGGTAGTTAACAAAATAATATCTTCTTAAAGAGTAATAGTTCTTGATTAATGCAGCTTGCAAGAGTGTGTTGCAAGAAACTGGTGGTCAGGTTCTAAGAAAAACTACTTGGGATACGGGAACTGGACTGCACCAGAAGGACTTTGATGACAGTAAGTGCTGTTAATGTATATCTGTACCTTGTCCTTCAGATCAAACGGAAGAAGAATTTTCTCTCAGAGCGAACAGCCAAAAAAGAGAGTTGGAGGTTGGGCAACTATCAGTGTACTTTACCTGAGATGGCAAGACAAACTGCTAGCTTGACCAGTCAGCTGCTTTGTTTGTGCATTAATTCAAAAGTTTAGAGGTCAATTAAGGAATTAGGGATGCTAGTATCTCTGTATTGATCCTTCTCTTGAATTATCTCAGTGAAAGGAAGTAAAAGGGGGTATATTTATTTTAAATAAGTAGCCTGAGAAGGATTGCTATAGTGAAGTTCTCATGTTTTCTTAATTCAACTTAAATATTACTTCACAATTCAGTTTATAAGAGGCTATTCTTTTGCAACCTGTTACTTGTGAGCTGATCTTTATTTTGAATGGATCAATTTGTAGAAGTGGTAAACTGAAAACATAAATCTGTTAGCGTGCTGAAGGAATGCAACAGGAAATACAACTTTTTTTTTCCATTAAAAGGTCTTCCTGTTTTTATATGTTAAAATATATCCTGTATCCTGTTAATCCTCATGCAGCTTTGTTTTCCAGGACAAATTAAAACATCCGGGTCCAGTTCTACTTTCATATCGGTAAATGACAAGAGCAAGTGAGAGTCAAAGGAAGCCATTAGAGAATTGCTTGCACAATCTGGGAGTGCATCGTCCTCACAGAAACGAGAGAAAAAAGAATGTGGACAGAGGCACAGAGCTACTCAGGACCACTCTTTTACCTTAATCCTTATAAAACGAGGTCTTGCGTAGTTTGGAAGATGAGCATGAACATGTCGGTAAGTATTTTCACCATTAAATTCACAGTTTTCCTTCAATCGAATACATGCCATTCCTATTCTGCCTTCATAACCTGAATGAATAATGACAGTAAATAATCATAGTTCATTTAATACATCAGACTAATCTCTCTTTTTTTTCCCCCAAAGTTATCCTTCTTTCTAAGCAATTTTTTAAAATAAATTTACCATTACACATCTTAGTGTTCAGGTTTTCTTAAGGCTGCAGCACTGTAGGTGCCCAAAAGCCTATCATCAGAATGTTGGATGGACAGGCATTCTGAAAATCATCCTTATTTCCATGTTTCATGGCAGGCAGAATGTCAGATCTCAATGCTTAAAGATGGAAGCCTGCCTGCAGTGGCATTCAGCTGTGTGAGATTTTTACTCTATTATAAAACATTGTAAATCTGCTTAAACTCATTGTGCTGGCAAACTCACCCGGGCATAGAGAGGACAAAAAGAAATAAGATCTAGTTTAAAATCACCACCTGAATTAAGTGCTGCAAGAACCCAAGTAATAGAGATTTCTTTCCTTAAAGAAATTTCTTTTATTCCATTTCTCTTCTTAAAAAAAAAAAAAAAATGTTTGGCCACATACTGAGAAGACTTTGCCCTCCTCTTTTGAGGGATGGGGCACAATATAAGCACTAATCTGTTGGTGTTATTTTTGTTGTCTGGGATTACATATACTTCAAGAAAATTAGATCAGATCGGGGTATATTACTTATTCATGAATAATCCTATGCTTGCTTGTTATGTTTTTGTGAAATGTTCCTGGAAGGACAAGAACAGGGAAACAGCATGCAAAAATTTCACATTAGATATTAATTCAATTTATATTAATGCTTTCAGAAAACTGCATACAGTAGCAATTGAAAAAAAGAAAGTGGCACTTAAAGCTTGAAGAAAAGATCACAGGAATATTCGAGTTTAAGGTGAATGGTTCTACAGTTCCTTATGAGCTATCTTTGGTTTCTTTTACCTTTGGTATGTTGTACTTAAGCCACCTGGCATCCATATTTGTTTGCTGGGAATCTAGAGCACCAAATTAGAGCTCTCAGGTGGAGTATACTAACACCTCCATTGATATTACTGAAGTAGAAGTATTTCCATAGCAGGTAAAGTGAAAAAAAAAAAAAAAAGCTTAAATACAAAATCCACACAGTTCTTGCACAAGAGTAAAATGATATCTGGGTTTGAACAACCACCTTGTTGGTTGTTTTTGATTTTTTTTTCTCCTGTAAAGCTGACTCATAATTCGGTATTAGCACCTCTTCTACATAGTTTTATAAGAGCACTGGGAATAAGAGTGTATTTTCCTCCTCTCCTACAGCATAATTTGAGAAATATATACAGAACTTAAGGCTTAAGTGGTTACTTTGCTTTTGAAATATCTCCTGGGCAACAGTGTGTTTATCACTAGCACAAAGCAGTTGAAAACGTAATTGATTTGGAGAGAGAGGCTTTGGTTTTACTTCAATAGATAGTGGAGGCATAAATGATTATTAAAAGGATTTTTTTGTTTGTTTCTTTGAATTAAATCCACTGTTCTGATAGATCACCTGGTTTCATAGACAGTCTCATCATTCTAACCTCAGAAACACCAGGAATTTTTTTTTTCTCACTTTTAGTAGAGACATCTCATGGATCAGAACATTAACAGAAATGCTCGTACTTTGAGCAAATGGTGGAAGGAGATGTTGGCTCTAGGAATGGTGGAATCACTAACACTGTCTTTCAATTTCAAAATAATAATTTGTCAGTAGTGTGACCAAGGTTATAATATGTTCTAATCTGGAAAGCTTTATGGAAAAAAAGTGATGCATGTTTAACTTTTATAGGACCTTTCTTCTTAGATTCCTTCTTAAACTTCACCAAAGGGCATGTGATAGACTATGTCAATAGGTCCAAACTACAAGTACAGCACAAGTTCAGGAATATTCAGGATTTCATTTCAACTCTCAACTTGTTTGCTTGATTTCAGATCCCTGCACTATGCTAGAAGAAAGAATTCCATGTTAACTGTCCACCACAACACATTTACTCTAAGGAGTTAGATGTGTGTCCTGCACAATTTGGGTAAAGGAGCCAAATGGACAGGATGGTACCTCCAAACAAGGAAGTGGAATAAAGCTTTCTGTTCCCTCTCTGCTCCTTCTCTGTTTCCAGACAGGGAATTTGGAGTAAGCAGCAATGCCTCTCATTTAAAAACAAAACAAAACAAAAAAGAGATGCTAAAATTCTAAGTTCTAATTTCTGAGGAGTAGAAAAAGGACACTAAGTGTTTTAGAATTTTATGCATTGTTTCAGATTGTTAAAGAAAGGTGCAGAACAATTTCACGTATCAAGTGACTTGTTCTTCTAGAAATTCCTTTCACATCTATTTTATTTGTCTTATTCTAGAGTCATTGCAGAGTTATGTTGCTGTGAAATATGCAACACCATTTGCATCAAAGATACTTGGTCTCAAATCTTCTTCCATTTCCCTGTTACTGTTCTTGCCCTATACCTATATTAACATGAGTTTTGGCTATGTTTTCTCATCTAATTAATACTGCATATATTGAATATACAGAATGCATCAAGTATAAATTGGGAAAAATAGAGAAGGTAAAGGAGGACTCTACAGTTCTCAGTGAAGCAAAATTTTGTTGACATATAAAAAAAAATGTTAGCATACTTCAAATATTTCATTTATACCTGGAACAGATACTCCATATACAATAACTTCTTGAACATAGTTGATCAAAACTAAAATGTCTGCAACTTCAGTTGTGGAAACATTTTCCCCTTTCCATCTGAAATACAAGCAGTTGATAGAGGTCATAATTTCTACGTATATTACTCACAATGATCTCTAGTGTTTTAATGTCTGACTTATAATGGGCTGAGCACTGAGCCAGAGGTCAGAAAACTCTTTTCTATCAGGACAAGGGACCTACTATTAAGGGGAGAGAGAAACAGGCTGCCAATTTTAACAGCATGTTCCATAATATTCAAATCTCAGTAGGATCCAAAACACTCAGCTTATTTGTGCTTAATACATCTTTAAACTGACTAAAAAACAAAATACTACTTACCTTAATTTCTGTCCTAAGCTCCATAAACTCTGATTTTAAAAACGTAGTGACTGTGTAACCACAATGGTTTGTGAGTGTGAATGGATTCTGATGAGAACTATTCAAAATAGCATTCACTTACCATCCTAAACTGCCTTGTAATTTGTGTATATAAACACAAATGATTAAAATACAACAGTATTGATAGAGTAGTGATAGAATCCTCTTTTTTTCTGACTGAATGCAGAGAAAATAGTTTTCATCAGTCAGTAGGAAATGCTTGAACATGAAATCAGATGTGACAATAAATTGTGATAAGCAATTAAATAAATACACTAACCGGAATGTGTCTCCAATTCTGTCATGGAAATAAATGAAGTCATCATTGTCAATCACTAAAAGGTCACCACTATTAAAATACAAATCTCCTTTTTTGAAGACATTTCTTAATTGCTTCTTCTCTGTTTGGTGTTTTGCTCCTGCATAGCCACTAAATGGTGCATATTCGGTGATTTTGCAGACCAGAAGTCCTGGTTTACCTATGAAGAGGAAAAATATTTGCTATTCATTTAGAAAGCACAGTGTTAAAAAACACGATTGCCTAAATTAACCAATTTTCATTACGCTATTGAGATCTGTAAACATTACAGTATTATTTCTTTTTCTTTTTTTTTTTTTCTGTAATCACCTTCATTATAAATTAACTTTGGAGGTACAGATAAAGGGTTGCATCTTGTCCTTTCAAGTTTATTAGCTCTCAGTAGGAATATCTGTAGCTAATAAAAATTATCTCCCGCCTCTGCATTAACACAGAAGAGACTCTTTGCCATCTTGTCACTCTCCATACAGGCTACTTCCTTGTACTTCAGTTAGCATGGAACTTGCTGACCTCTCAATGAACAGAATGAGTTACATTTAGAAACCAAATGCAATGGATTTGAGCTTGCTTGCTTCGAATGAAAAATTTAACCAAAGGCTGCTTAATATGTTCTTTACTCCTTCATTTGCTATAGCTGGAGTAATTTATGAAGGGAGAAGGAACACCTACATGTTTATGTGAATTGAAATTCAACTCCATCATAAAAGGCTGTCACCTGGGATTTTATGTTTCCGTTGTTGGCTTTTTTAAAAAATTTTTCTCTTATACTGAAGGGATTTTTCACTCCTTCCCAGCTCCCCAGTTCACACAACTAAACTGTTAGTAATACATGCAAGAGAATCCAACAAAATCACAAGTTTTGGAAGTATTTGGCTTAAAGCCAGGTACACCTGTGCCAATAAATAACCACCCCCAGCTATGAAAACTGATATTAAGGTAAAATAAAAGCAAAGTATTGTCATGTCTGCTTTTTATATTAGAAGTAATTAAGAGTTTCAGTGACAAAAGAAATTGCTTTCTGTTTTGCATGTTTCCCGTTAACTGCAGGAGAGAGAATCATGAGAATGAGGAGAATTAAATGACTCCAGCTGAAAGTCAAGATCTGTACTCAAAGGTAAAAATGTTAGCATGTCTATTACTAGAACTAGACTAATGATGAAAATCAAAGTATACACTTGCCTGATTCCCCAGTGTGCTTCTATCTTTTGTATTGTATTGTACTATTGTATTGCACTAGTACAAGATTTGTAATGCATTTTTTAACTAAGTCAATAACAATTCTCAGCTTCTCTTCAGATAAAAGTGATACAAAGTATTTTTAGACGTACAAACCTTTCTGTTGTTTATTTTAAAGAATTTAAATTTTTACCTTTGGGAACTTTTATGCAGTATCCATTCTCATCTCGGACTGGTTCATCTTTCTCTACGTCATATTTAATCAGTTCATATTGTAAGACTTTCTAGTGAAAATTTGCAAAATTATACACACGTGAATAATCAGTCTTTGAAAAATATTTTCATAATTATGCTACATGTTCAGCGTTCTCTTTAACAGATGCCAAATATATCACATTTCAACTGGACGGGCTGCATGTCAATGTTCTACCTGAACTAGTGAGAAGTGTCAGTGGTATCTAGCACGAGTGCTTATAGACCATATGTGCGACTTCCCTGTAGTTTTCTCTGGGCACATATGGCTCTAACACACATCTGAGCCCTGGACAGTTCCCAATTTATCACGCCTGGGGTGGACCCTTGGAAATATAGTAAACTTTACCAATAAGCACAGAATGCCAAATATTGCTATCCATCTTACCTTCTGTAAGCAGTTCACTCTTCCCACTGCACCAATTTTTCCAGTGTAATTCACAAAAGAAATGTTTCCCTCAGTTGAAGCATAAAACTCTAGAATATTAATATTTCCAAATCTCTGGATAAATTCCCTCCAAACATCACTCCTTATCCCATTTCCTATGGCAAGTCTGACACTGTGATCTCGATCATTCTTTCTCTGGAAATAAGAAAGAGTCATGAACTTGTGTTTCACTATGAATCGAAAGCTTCTGTATCTGGAAAACTCTAAAGGGATGTTTAGCCTAAAATATTGAGCATATCCTGAAGTAAAACATGTGCAAACATCATTAAAGCTTTCACCTGGATGGGGAGATCATTATTGTCTTGAGCTAAGATTCCTGCTTTAAAAACAAACAAGTAGCGCTTTCTAAATGTGAAATGACACAGTTCCTTTTGTTCCTAGGGAGCCCTCGCTGATTTTTGCTTTGCAGCAAGACTGATCACATAAGGTATGTGTTTCCATCCACCTTAGCAGAATGTCAATTAAAGGATTAATTATGATTGTTCCACTGTCCAAAGGACTGGTTAGTTCAGTCCAGTTCCAAAACCAGTTCCTTTTTCCTTGGAAAAAAACAATCATGTTAGTGTGCCATGAGATTGTAAACCTCAATAGAGAAAAGTACAGCTCTTAGTGCTACCTGAGAACCCCTTCATCAATAGTCTGCTTTCTTTACAAACATTAAATAAGAACACTACATACTGTGTTATTTTAATTATTTGGATGTATTTTGAGATTAATATATAAAGTTCTTTCAAGCTCAAATCTTTGGAATAGTTTATCTGGAACTGTTTCCCTGAACTTTTACTAGTTCCAACTCACGTCCTGAAGTCAGCAAGATCTAATTTTGAGTCATATCTTTAATATTGTGCAAAATTATTTTATCTCTCATGCAAAAAGAACTATCTAAACATAAAACTTAACACACGAAATTAAACCTAAATTTTTTCAACAATACCATTTTCACAGTCCATGTACTTTCCATTTTAGTACTTTGGCTTTCCAAAAACTTTCCCAGAGAGAACATTGCATACATCTAGTGGAAAAACAGTGAGAAGCCTTTCGCAGTAAAGGTGTATTAAAATTTGATTAACAAAGCATAATGGGAATTGACCTTTGATTTTAATGTAATGAGTAATAATCTTTGCTAAACTTAGAGGAAGACTTTTTCAAAACCAAAAAGTATGTTTTACCCTAAGTACTCCCTGCTTTTGGCCATGTAGTGCACAGTAAACTCAATGGACCCAATATATGCTCAGTTATGGATTATTTGTGAATTTTAATTTGTATTATCTCTTCCTTGCAGTGAGATCTTTTTGAACAGAGCCGGTATTTGTAGAAGTCTGATTAGTCACACACACACACAAAGGTAGCTGTTACCTGTGGCACGCTGCATAAATACCGAAGCACTTCCCCAATATACTGTATCACTGTTACGTTGTATTTCCTGCAGTCATCCCAGAACTGGCTTGCTGAAAATTTAGCTCGCAAAACAATAGTTGCACCTGTGTAGAAAGAAGTAAAAAAAAGACAGAAAGAAAATTGTTATGATATCATAACACTAGATGAAATTTTAGTGCAATATTATAGAAAACCTGTAGAATTATTGTCTAATAGGTTTTAGAAATATTTTTCCTACAACATACGGAAATACCATCCACATTGAATAATTAATTCAACCTCTACTTCAATTCATCCAAAAGTTAAAAGCTATTATGGTAGATGAAACATATGGCACTCTGTACAGCTTAACCCAAAGACTATGCAAAGAGCTATCATGTAAGATATGACCT
The DNA here is from genome assembly GCF_003342845.1 of Nothoprocta perdicaria. NCBI lineage: Eukaryota > Metazoa > Chordata > Aves > Tinamiformes > Tinamidae > Nothoprocta > Nothoprocta perdicaria. The sequence goes on from NW_020455655.1 coordinate 4,036,066, forward strand.
ATCCTGTTTATCCAGGTGCTGAAATAAGATCTGTATAATACAAAGATCTRTGCARATCATGTGAAAAATAAAAGAGTAATAAGAAACGGGAAGTCTCTTAGCTTATGGGGTGCCAGATTATTGAGACACGTATAACCATTTCACCTCGAGGTTGGTAGCTGAGGAGCAGCTCGATCTGCCCGATCACACCTGTGTGTGACATTGCACAGTAACAGCCTCTACCAGTCAAGTGTATTGCACCTTTCATGATGCACCCGTTGACTCCAATGAGGAGGGCAGAGCTGTGGTAGAGTGGCAGAGCAGTGTACACGATATCTTCCGAGGTGACCTTGCCAGCATCGAACAAGCCACAAGCGAGAAGTATTCGTTCATGGTTTATCACCGCAGCCTTGGGAAGACCTATTTAAAGACGACCAAAAAGATGAACAATAAACCCTAGTAAGACCATCAGTTTCACGGGGGTTTAAGAAAGGGTTTGCTCTCTTGTTCTCTGACTAAGCAAATAATAGTTCCAGAGTTCAGGGAAGTATGCATTTAGTGTAGCTAAATTTTGTAAGGTTTTTTTTTTTTTTTTTTTTTTTGTGAGGAGGCAGAATTATTAGGTATCAGTATCAAATTTGCAGTCATCTCAGAGGGAATTACATGAAATAACAGATTCTATTCTTACACAAAATCACAATGTCAGAAAGCATGTGTGGCCTTCCATGTATATTTTATGAATTTACATTACCTGTAGTCCCAGAGGTATAAATGTACATGGCAGGAGTTTTAGAGGTTATATCTGATCTCCAGGACAGTGGAGTAGGCTCATCTGAGGCAGCATCTACTTTATCCAGAAAGCTTTCAACTCCTTCCGTAACAGATGTCCTGCTTAGGTAATAAACTTTGACATTTTGTTCCTTCAGGGATGGCAGTATTTCTTCAACAGATTCTTTCAACTCTTAAAGGGAGGGAAAAAGGGAGGTATTAAAATATATATATATATATAAAATATATACTGTTCAGTATACGGTACTATCACTGCATCAGCTTTTGCCTCAGGAGCTTTCATGCTCAACTGCTGTTAGAGAARCTCCTGTCTTTCACTTATTGAAGCTCTGTAAGGCCAATCTTCCTTCTCTACCGGCTGGCAATTTCTGCCAAGTCTGAAAGTACGTAATCATCCTTGACACTTTTATTCCCTTAACAAATTGCACTGGATAACAAATTCAAGTGTTGTTAKTAAAGATGAGCAGATACTTGATGTATTTGTATACTCAATTATTGAGAAATGAGAAAAATGAATTTTCTCTTGTGTGCATTAGTTTTTCAAAACTAATTGGTATTTATCAATACGTATGGGGAAAAACTAATGCAYGCAAGAGCAGTCTGATTCCACAGAGCTTATTTTCAGTGCAGTGAAAACTCACCAAGAAAGGTGAACTCTTGACATGTGCAGCATATAAAATACTTCCATCACATACAGTAGAGGAATGAGTTCAGCTACCTAAGCTCAGAGTGTGATGTAAATGTGGGCAGATAAACAGAGTCTTTGACTTCCCATACAGTCAGGTGTTCATATACATACAAATCTATATACAGACAGCTGAAAGATGAGACACAAAATGAGGTCTCTCTTCACTATGGAACAGAATGCTGTTTTACACTTACAGCAGCACATCTATTTTATGGAAGGTTCACCTCGGTATGGTCGCTTTGTGTCTCCGAACTGAAATTTGACATAAGTTTTTATACAGAATGCAGCCACCATAAGGAGTCTAAGTCGCTGTCAAGTTGCACCAAGCGGACTCTTCTGCCTTTGTTTCCAACCTGAACACCACTGGGGACAACACTGTGTACGACTGACTGCTATTTTAGTACGATGGCTTCATCAACCTTCCAAATAACTAAGCACCTGGGCGCAACTCTGCTGTCTTGCCCTCGRCCAGAAAGTGCAAAGCATCCAGAAATCCCAGGTCTGCTGTAACCTCCCGATCCCCAGGGTCAGCTCTTGGCTGGGGCAGGCGGCAGGAGAASAGCGCGCTGCTCTCCGCACCCTGCAGCGGCCGGACAGCCGCCGGAGCAGCCTCTGCAACCCGCACCCCGCCAGCGCGCCGCGCTCCGCTCTGCTCCTCTCCGCTGCCCTCCTCACCTGGCGCCGCGAGCAGCACCGCGGCCGCGCTGCTCTGCAGGCAGCGCAGCAGGGACGCCGCCCTCACGCTGCAGTTGAGACAGGCCACGGCGCAGCCCAGCTTGGCGCAGCCCAGCCAGAGCCACACGTACGCGGGCCGGTTGCCCATGAGGAGGGCGAGGCAGCCGCCCGCGCGCAGCCCCGCGGCGTCGCGCAGCGCCCGCGCCGCCTGGCTGCTCCGCCGCTCCACCTGCCCGTAGGTGC
>NW_020455655.1:4038532-4096440 GCF_003342845.1 Nothoprocta perdicaria
CGTCGAGCAGCGTGCGCGCGGGACGGCGCGCGCCGGCTCTGCGCGCCCTGCCCGCCACCCGCACCATGGTGAGCGCGAAGCGCAAGTCCTGCAAGAAGTAGGGCCGGGCGCAGCGCAGCAGGAGCGGCAGGAGCAGCGGCAGGAGCAGCAGCGCCGCCAGCGCGCTGCACAGCGCGGCCACCATGGCCCGGCGTCGCGGCCGCCTCGGCGCCTCTGCCGCGCTCCGCCACCGCGAGGCGGCAGCGCGACGGGAAGGACCAACGRCCGCGCCTCGCGGGGCGGGAAGGACCAACGGCCGCGCCTCGCGGGGCAGGGAGCAACGGCTGCGCCTCCCGCTGAGGCAACGGCCGCCCGCGCCCCCTCAGGGCGCCTCGCTGCCCGCGGGCTGCTCCTGCTCCCGCGGCCCCTCAGGAGCAGGACCGAGCGCCGCGCTCACTCACGCCCTGGCAGCGGCAGCACCGACTGACTGGCATGGCCGGTGCCTCTGGTGCCCGGAACGTGCTGTGCTCTCGGAGGGGTTGTCTCCTTGAGTGGCGCTCACTGCCCGGTGTGAGGGCCTCGGCGGGAACCCTGTGGCGCCAAGGGCTAGCCACAGCCTTRTGGGGCTGGCAGCAATCCGTGGTGGTGCGTTCCGTGTCTGCTTGCACGGCCAGAAGTGGTGCCCAGCGGTGTTGGAGAGGAGATAGTTTTGGACTGCAGGTGCCAGGACACATTTCATCCAACACCTGACGCCTCTCCGAGGCAGAGTGTGCACTGCGTTGCATCCAGACCGTCTGGATTCCCTGCTTTGACTTTGCAGTCATTCCTGGCAAAGGCAGCCAAGCCTAGTCACGACTCGCACCAAGAGAGAGTTAGGACCYCCGTAGATGAGGTGAGAAGCAGCCATGGTTTCACAGAGCTCAGCCTGGGGAACATGTTCCTGCCCTGCTCCTGTGCCAGCCAGGGCTGGCAAATAGCCAGAATAGATAAACAGCAACTAGCTGGAAATTTAGAGTGTGCTTTAATTTTTTTAAATCATATAAATATATTTATTAGTATTCTAGATGCACAGATGGAATTTACAGTTTCTCTGTTTTTCTGTTTCTCTGCTTTTTTGTCCAAAGCTAGGAGAGCCATTGGTTACTTGGACAACCTGGAAGCCAACTCCAGGCTTTTCATCCTCTGACTGAGCATAACAAACAGAACTTAGTGTTTTTCTCAGTGAGGTTTAAGCAGAAACTGCCTGGCCATATTTCTTTCTCTTGCTGTTGTGCTCTGTGTCACAGAGGACGGTTTCCTCCCCTTCAGTGATGYTCCTGCTTACCGTTTGTGCCACATAGCTCTGTGAGGTGAGTTGATTGAACATAGTGATCTAYGAGCAACCCTCTTTCTTTACTAGATACTTTGGCCAGATTAGTTCAGTTTGCTGTTGAGTGAACTGTAGCTCTGATGCGAGGGAAGTGCTGGACACTCAGCCTGGGGTTGGACTTCTCCACTATGAGGCTACCAGAGCACTGGAACAGGTTCCCCAAAGAGATTATGGAGTCTTGATCCATGGTGGTATTCAGAGCTGTCTGGACATAGTCCTGGACTATGTGCTGTAGGTGACCCTGCTTGACCTGGGAGTTTCACTAGGTGGTTTCCAGAGGTCTCTTCCAACATCAACCAGTYTATGATTCTGTGATTTGTTTTGTTGGCTACTTTTTCACAGTATAATTAGCCTAAGCTGTCCCTTTACATAAGCCTTTCTTGCCCTGCTCCACTCAATTTGCAGTCTACTCATGGACTTTTCTAACTCTATGTACTGATTTCAGTCATGAGTTAACTAACTTGTTGAGCCACTGCAAAGGTCAGAGGCAATATTCACTGATATTAGCCTAGCAATGGCAACTAGAATTCAACAGTTCAAGCGGTAACTTTGTSAACAATGTTAAGCATCAGTATAACCTGCAAATTTGAAACAAACTACACCACTTCTGTCTCTTATTTTCTCTAATATATGCCAATTCCTAATGACCTATGTCTATAATCTTCCTTCTGATACTTACCACCAAGATTTGTCGTGTTTTCTAAAGCCGTACAAAGCAAACCCCTCTTAGGAATTARTCTGTGGTGTGCAGTGGAGCAATTTATTTTTCTTAAGTAATCCCAAGGGATGAGGGTGTGCTAATCTACTGCTGTATACGGTTTTGTTTTTCAGATATCTCTCATTACCATGGCAGCTTCTGTAAGTAATTAGCTATTTCATATTTTGTGTTGAAGTTAATGAAATATCATGAAACATACTGTATGTGGCATGGGTTTGAAATGTCTTGTATTTCTTGACTTTTACATTCTTTTTTTTTTTTCTGAGAGAATTGCTAGTTCATGTGAGTTGTCTTGTGCCTAATTAATGCTATGAACTGCTGTTGTATATATTGATAATTTTCCTCAACCAGGTGTCAGTTTAACTGTAAATTGCATTATGTCAACTTCAGTGTTTTTGCTGAATCAAGTCTCTCTTTAGCTGGGGAAAAGTGCTTTTCACAGACTTAGTTGCTTGTTAGATATCATACTTTAATAAGCCTGATTTCATACCTACATCTCTCTGGGATGAGGCAAGGTTATCTTACTCTGATCCACGAGATGTCACCAGAGGGTAACAAGTAACTGGAGGTTTATATTAAATTGGGACTCAGGCTATGTGTACTGCATGCAGACGTGCAGCCTGCCCTAGGCAGGGTGCACGGTGGAGCTACCTGATCCTATGTGGGAACCCCGGGATGTTCCTGACTGCAGCTTTTCCTGTGCAGAGAGCCTCCTCTCTTTTCCACACTGTTTCGTTTTCTGTTCAGTTCTTTAGGGATTTGATGGGAAACCTTGTAGAAGCAGTATAAGATGGCACACCCCCTTCTAGCTAGCTGTGGTGATAGTAATCATACCACAGAACAACACTTAGCTACTTGGTGACCAGTGGTAGAGAGAAGTTCAGAGTGGATGACTTGTCCCTTGAGTGAGTCCCTGAAGCAAGACAGCTGCATATTGCTCTTTTCTCCTCTGTTCCCCTGAACCTTCTCACCAAAAGCCAAAATTTTTTTGTTTTGTTTTGTTTTTAGTGTTGCTGATCTGAAATCTTCAATCTTCATTTGCTGCCAGGTTTATTTGCAATATTATCACAATGTTGCTGTAAGATTGCAATTAAATGAAACAGACTGAGCTGATGTAATACACTGGTGATGCCAAAAGGTAGTATTCCATTTCCCTGTCCTCCTTTGTGTAAGTCCTCTAATTTCCYTGCCTCCCTTGCTGTAGTTCTAGTGATCTTCTGACAATTCAGTGGCCAGCTCAGCTCACTCAGCCAGCAGAAAGTTCGATATTTTGTTGGGTGAGTTCTCTGCTGACTTGGTGAGTCAAATTGGCTCACCATGGGGTCATACTAGTAATAGGAACATTCAAAGGGAGGTGAAGAAGTAATAAAAACCAGCTTGATCTCCTTTCTTACATGCTTTCTCTCCATTTCTCTTTCTGTCCCCTCCTGTTTTCTACATGAGTTTCAATGTGTCTATAACCAGCCAAAATCATTTTTGCAAATTCAGTAAACAGGTTTACAGTTACAGAGAAATAAGTCACTGAACCCATTCATTGGCAAAGTTCAAGGCATTCCATTTTTGTCCTCCCTCTCTGGCAAAGATTCAGCTGATGAGGGTCAGTGAAACAAGTTCTTTGGCGCTACTTAAAACGCTAAATTCGGCTTTTTATCAGTATTATTCTAGATCTTTCTCCACTTCTGAGGGATGATGCTTGCAATCTTACAATGCATCAGAAGTTCTCACTGGTCAATTCTTGCTGATGAGCTAGGTGAGTTGACTTTCTCTCCACTTGATCCATGTGTTCACTGCACATTAATTTGCAATCAACAGCCTCCAAAAAGTGTTCCTCAAAGAGAGTAAACTTCTACTGTGACCCTGGAATCTCTTATAAGATTTTGTCTAATGCCCTTCCACCCACCCCCAAAATGAAGAAATCTGCATGTTGCAGATTGCCTTTACTTCAGTCTTCCATAAGGTGGCTTATGTTCCTTCTACATTAGARACCTTACTTTTAAAAGATGAGCAGATGAAACCTGTCTGTGAATAAACATGGTTTGACTCCTGTTAAACAAAGCAGTGTGGATAAACAGTCCAGATTTATAGGTCACAGGTAGAGATTTCAAGTGCTGTAGACATACAGCATAGTGTAGCTCTGCTGCACGTCAGAGGAGATGGGAGTTGTGCTAGTAGATACTATGAAAAATCTAAATGCCAGGACTACTGCTCTGTATGCCCTTAATGGTTATGGATCTTAGCTACTCCATCCTGTGTGTCGGGGTTTGTCAGTTTAGCCTAGTGGTTAGAAGCATATATGGTATCTTGAGAGGGCAGCTGGTCTTCAAAGCTGCCAGCAGCTTTATTTGGAGATCTATCTTTTACACTGCAATGCCAGAAGTCTTGTAGAATAAATGTAGCATTTGTGGCAGACTGTGAGTACTGGTCTTCCCAGCAGCCAACGTGGAAAAGGGAAAGGAAGTGGAAAAAGAGAACTTTCCCTATATTCTTTCTAAATTTGTTATCCCAAAACATTTCCATTTCTAAAAATTRATTTTTTTTCTTATTAAAAACCTATTTTGCTGAAAGAATGCTCAATAAATCTCCTTACAATATCATATTTGTTTCTACTATATTAAAGTTGAAAATCTTAAACTATTTCATATGATGCCAACGGTCTACTTTGACTTAGCTCTTTCCTCAGTTATGGCTGTGTAAAGATCTTCCAGGAGAAGCTGTCCGAGTCATAGTGAAACTCATCTTTCTGTTGTAGAGGTGTTGGAAACCACTGATATGAAATTGTAGGAGCTGGATTGTACTATTCTACAATGACATGTGAGAGATTCCTGGTGTTGGATGTAAACTGGATTCTTGGTTCTGTGCCCATCCTCATTTTTCTTGGATGGGCTGGTCGGGGTTGCGGCAGAACCCGTATGCTCATCTAGCTCGGGGAATGGGGCTGTCAGAGCTCAAGAATTACCCTGTCTCCTAATACAGAACGTCTACAAGGAGCCTTGTCTAGTCTTCTGGAGTTGAGAAAATGTTTCCATTCCATAATTAGATTCTGAGATTATAGTTCATTGTAGATGCAAAGCCAACATCATTCCAGACCTGCACCTGCAAAATACTGTTTGTTTAGTACAGAAATAATTTTGTCTTTACAATTTTTTTTTTCATTTCTGGTGGAAGAGTAGATGACACATGTCACACATCCAATTTCTGAACCAGGTTGTACATAAAACTCTCAATGAATTTATGAAGTCCTCGGAGATATTCAAGATTCAACCGTACATGTATAATTTGTCGTCATACCAGGCGAAATGATTAAAGAAGAAAAAAATAAAGAAAAGCTCAGGGTTACTGAGATTCTGTATCTTATTCCTCCTGTCAGAGAGACCCTTCAGAGCATTCTATAGTTCAACATGGAAAGGGAAAATAAAAAAAAGGAAAAGCTATTCTTTATATCTTTCTCTCTAAAGTAAGTAGAGTTAAAATATACCTGGTGCTTTGAGCTGCCCTCTCCATGGAGATTGGGATGGATTAATAGGTTATTGGAAAGCCAATGCTTCTTGTTCTTTTTTTTTCCAAGAAAGAATAAATGCTAATTATTGCCACAAAAATAATGCAAAAAATCTTTGCAAAAGACAAAGCAAAGTTACACTGGCAATTCTTATGAATACTGTTATAATAATTCTTATAAATACTCTTCAAGAAAAATGTGGGCAGTTTTCAAGTAACATACAGCAGGGTATGTCACAAGATCATATATTTGATATTCAAGAGATTTCATGCCACGAAGAAAGCCATGAAGTTCAYTTGGCAGCCCTGACAGAAAGAATTGTTGTCACACATCTGACCCCACAAAATGTCGGCAGATCATGTTACTGTATACATGGAAATAGTGGTCTGAATGAAATCTATCCCACCAACTGATGTGCCTTTTGCTGCATGAACCTCCTTCATTTCTCGGTGGTCAGCACTCCATTGCCTCTGGAAATGACAGAGTGTAAAATGTCATGGATTCTGATCACTAAATCCCTTGCCTTCACCGAACTTTGTTCAGCTCTGTCACCTCTCCATAATAGGAACCTGACATCTAAAATTAAAACATGTGTGATATTTATATATATGTTAGTGCATGCATGCATATACAGTGTTAGTCACAATGTGGACTTCTGCAGGCTCTTTCTGCAAGTAGAGAAATTAATTATTAAACCAGTCATTTTTGTGATGCAATGTGCTTTGTCAGTAGCCATGCGGACAGTAGAAAGTCCTATTTTCCCAACAGGGACTATTTGATTTGCTCAGAGTTCCAAGTTTTCTTTAGACTACTTTTAAGCCAAAAATTTTGTCTAATGATTATCTCACTAGATCTCTGTTATTGGGCTCGAGATTTTAATTGCTTATAAAAAGATAAAATAATGTGCTYAGAACTGAATCGTAGCAGTGTGCTAACAGTCTTACAAAATTTACATTTATCACTACGTAAGTTACATATAGGAAACATGATATAATTCATCCACGTTCAAAAYGGATAAGATTTTTCACCTTTTGATTTCTTAACAATTTTTTAGTCTTCTTTCTCAAGAATGTGAGGTTATGTGAAYGTGGTTTGTCTATGCATTTGTCTCTTCTTCTCCTTTCCTTCATGCCCTGGTAACTTAAACCTTGGATTCTTTTAAAATAATCTGAAAAGAGTCATGGATCTTAATAGTATTAAGTTCTTTAAAGGCTAGGAATAAAAGACACTRTAAATGCTTTAACAAACAGAAAGGTTGCAGTGCTCTTAGATACCAGAGCATGCACCCAACGAATGCTTTATAAATTCTCTGATTATAGTAAATATGCATTTATGAATAATCATCCATTTTATGATTATGATGTATTATTTGCTCTATGATTTGTGCAAATAGAGAGGAAATCAGTTGTCCTTACAAAGAAGTATTGCATTCTACAGTTAAACCTGTGTAGTGGCAAGCTTGAGCAATCACTTGGATGCAGTCTGCTGGAGAACTTGGCACTTCAGCACATGTCACGGAATGAAGATGTCCTGACAAGGGAGAAGAACAGATATTCTAAGTAGTTTCCACAGCAAGTTCCCAGGTCTGACGTTGGGAAAAGACAGGTCCTTCAAAAACTATAAAAAGCAGATACTAGAAGACACATAGAGCTTGTCAGCAAGTTGAGATTAAATCAGGGTGAAACTGTGTTTAGAGAGAAAGATTTCCATATGTTTTACAAGTGCAGCCTGTCTGATCTAGTAAGGAGTTAAATGTAATTATATCTTTTCTTTTTTGAGTATGAAGAACAATAAAGCCAGGTTTTACGTTATTTAATTGAACAAAATGAAATCTCTTTCAAGGGACTCTGAAAATTRCAAATTGATTTTTCAGGTCTTATTATAGGTCACAAGTTAAAATGAAGTGTGTTTAATGAAAGTGTTTTAATTACAAGTGTAGCGAGCAGTATCCTTGACAAGGCATTAGAAGAAATTAAGTCTCTCCCAATTGTATTGTTAAACAAAGGTATCATAAGTAAAATCTGTTGAAGGTATATAAGAATTAATTTACAAAATTATCTTGTGTAAATTGATTCCATGTTTAGAGTCACTTGTTTTCACTAGAAGTGTTGTCTTCAGTCTTTAGGATGGAAAAGAAACTTAGTGCAATTTAAATTTCTAAAATAAATGTATGTGAAAGCATGGTTAGTACAACCAACATTTTATACCAAATAATTTTAATCAATACTATAACATAAATACCAGTAAGACAGGGTAGTCCCTTCCTTAACCTTAAACATAATTTCCCTTGAGCACTTCAGGCACACTGAGTGTACYTCATTGCAACTGTGAACAATTACATATGCACTGAAAGGTGGGACCTCAGTTCCTGGAAATTTATAACTAAACAGCAACTTTGAAATTTCTGTTTTTGTTTGTTTTAATAGATATATGTTAGAGGAAAAGATGTATGAGCCAGAGACAAGATACCATCCAAAAGAGAGCTGAACTTGGGCTTTTAGCCTCACCAGCACTAGTCCTGTTGCCAAGATCAACTTTTCTATGCTGCATGTCTCCTGTTGCTTCTTCTAATTATGTGGGTTTAAGCTAGAACTTTACTGCTGTATACTCTGCGCCTTAATGCTATTGGGCCAGAATATTATTCTCAGTTACTACATTACTTTAAATTGATTATTTAGTTATCAGAATGAAATGGCTGTATATAAGCCTGCAAACTACCATATATCATTCCAAATGATGGCTGGGCTTGGTCAGGGTTTCTGGAATTGTTATTTTTCATTTAGGTAACAAATAATTACCTAAATTAAGTAACATTGGAATAACTGTTACTGTCATTATGCTTAATGATTTCTTTCACAGATTAAACTTACATTGGTAGAAAATGAAGCCCTTCTTGTAGAAGAGTAAGAGGACGAAGTAGATATAAAGGGCTACCTACTATACAAAAAGCAGGAAAACTCATACTGATACAAAAGAGTAAAGTGTAAGAATTTCCATATGTTGTGAAGGATACAAATGTGTGGAGTGTGGATACCAATAGGAGGCATTTTAGAAGATTGTGCATTGAGAGTGTTGCACATATAACATTGTGCATTGATGGCATTGCCCCTGGAAGGACAATACGTGGGTCAAAGGACTGGTCTTCAGTGAAGCCTGACAGTAAATGCTGTTTAGTGTGAGTAAAGGTTTCAAGRATAGACCATAAGCATTCCAGTTAGGAGAAGGAGAGGATTTCTGCCTTGATTGTACTTAAATGAAAATTACCTTTTGGCTRTGAGGAATTGTATTGAAGACAGGAAGACCTAGATGTGTGAAAAGCAGTAAAGAATGTTTTTATTAAAATAAGTGAGCGTAAAAAATGAAGCCTGGCAGGAAATAAATAAATGGTAAAATACTCAGCACAGACGCCACTGCAATGATGGCAAGGACCGTTTTAGGTACCCTATAAAACATCAAACATCTGTAGTAAGTAGAAGAAGAAATATTGTGCAAAGTCATAAAAACTGTGTAAGCTGAGTTGATAAAGAATGATCCAAAGGTCCAAAACTAGCTGATAAGTCAAGAAGGATAGAAAAGGAAGCAAGACCTTTGGATTTAGCCACAAGCCAATCATTAATTCTTTTAGATAGGTCAATGTGAGTAGAATGACCTCTGCAGAGCCAGTTAAATCAAATAACAAGCGTAAGTAGCGATAACTTAGATTCTTTCCTTTTTTTGTTGTTGTTTTTAAATAATTCAAGGACATAAATTAGTGACTAGAATTAAGCAGCATCAAGAAAAATATTTTTTGAAACTTGAGGGAAGACTAAGCTTTCTGATACAATGAATGACAGTGTCTGTTATGTTAGAGATGACTCCTAACAAGCTAAAATAAGTGATTCCTGAAGAAGTCCTGCAGTCATGTGAAACAGCAAAAAGCCTGATATCATACCAATTAAAATAATTAGCTTTGCTCTGGAAAGTATTTAATCTTGTTCAGTCAGTATAATGYCAAATTACATTTTTTCTGTCTAGCCCGATAGGTAAAACATCCAAATTGTGAAGTATATAAGCATTTGTGTAAATATGTGAAGAGAGAAATTGCACTGTCCTGTTTCTCCTAGAAAGGAGTTTATTCTTTACACATGCCAAAAAGATAAACAGTCAAATGATCAAATACCTGGTGAAGTAATGCTTACTTGCTCCTGTGTCTAAGGGAGATTAAAACTGATCTACATTGGTATTAATGATGATTACTTTTTTCCTGCTATAGATACGCCTGTTGAGTTTAATCTCATATGTAAGCAATGTGAAATGTCATGTCTGTCTGCAGTTGTGTCCCCCTGTAGTAGACCTGGGAAATTAAATTGGGACTGAAGGATCAGGATTGAACACAGCTGAGGAAATGCTTGGCAAGGTTCAGGCAGCACCGGCAGAACCCAAAATTACTAAGAGTGAAAAAAAARAGATTATTCTTACAAAATAACTCAGGCAAAAATGGTTTTTGCTGTATTTGTTTTTCACTTTTGTAGGGCAAATTAAGTGATTTAAAAGTGAACTTGTATACAAAGTTGAAAAATGCAGAAGAATGTCATATCTGGTTCAGGTCAGATCCTAAGAGGTCTGGCGACAAATAAATTTCATATTGGAGATTGCAGTTCTATTAAAATAGATGTGTATTTGAAAACATTAAACTGATTTCAACATAATGAAATTTTGTGAGGAAAATGTAGCAGCATAGGCTTAGTAGGAGTTAACCATTTCAATTTTCATTTTATGGTACATTCCATCATACAATAGCRTGCACACTAAAAAGTTGAGATTTGAAATGAAATGCTTGGAATTTTATTGAAACTGGGTAATTWAAAAAAAGTAAAATACTTTTGAGGAGAATTTAAAAAATCTTCAAAAATTTAAAAAATCTAAAAATCTGAATTCTTGAGTTTTTTAAATGTTAAATGTTTAAATGTTCTGTTGCTTCCTACAGGTTTCATGAAGAACATGCACATGTGGTGACTAAAAGCAACTGAGTGGTGGCGTTGAGACAGAGAGGAGGTTGAAAGCGGGCTGGGACCTGCGCGCAAGAGGCGTTTTGGGGATGCGAAGGTTCGTGCAGAGAAGCCGCGGGCCCCGCGGCAGCTGCACCGGGACCGCCCCGCTCCGCGGCCAGGGGCGGTGCCGGTACCGAGCTGGTGCCGGGGCGGTGCCGCCAGCCGCTATAAGGGCGGCGCGCGCGGGGCCGCCGCAGCTGCCTGCGGTGCCGGCGCGCGCGGAGATGCTGCGAGTGCGGTGCCTGCGCGGGGGGAGCCGCGGCGCCGAGGCCGCGCATTACATCGGCTTGCGGGTGGGCGCGGAGCGGCGCGGGCGCGCGGGATGGGGCGGGCGCCACCTCCGCGGCAGGTCCCTCCCGCAGCACTGCGGGTTCGATGACCATCGCTGTCCCTGCTGCCAACCTGTGCCCCAAGTCCCTGGTCTCCTAAGCAGCATGCAGCTCCCAAAGGCGCTCTAGAAGCATGTCAAGTGCCAGGAGTGAATTAGAAGTTAGTCTTATCACTCTAGTAAGCAGAGATTCCTGCTCCATCCCATGCTCCAGGGGTTACTGTGTAAGGTACTGCATGGTGATCTGTTCYTATTTGTCCTGTTTAAGGGAAACATGGTTTTTATTTTTATTTCAAGCTTGGAAGAGTCTTTACAGGATGGGTGCAGCRATCTTTCCAGAGCACCCAGGCAGCTCCAGCCTCCCAGAACACCTGTGCTGCTGATGACAATAAGGCCACCAGTCCTGTGCCTAAGGACTGCCCTGTTTGCTCATACAATGAATGGGACCCACTGGAAGAAGTCATTGTAGGAAGAGCTGAAAATGCGTGTGTGCCTCCTTTCTCTGTGGAAGTCAAGGTAAAAGAGAAAAACACCACCTTAAATGAAGAATAGTGCTGTCTATATATACACATCCTGCTTAGGTTTTCACAGTGCACCAACGTGTGGTGTTTGCTCACAGGAATTCTTCTGTCTCACTGTTATTTGCATTGGGGGGATTTTAGAGCATGGCCATATTGCTGCAGATACCCATTTTTTTTTCATTTTTAATTGACTATTTTAACAGAAGTTGGTAATGTTTCTAAATATTATCAAACTAAGCATTGTAGTTTTGAGTTAGCTGGTGACACTGACAAAAGTTTAGTTGCAGAGCTGGGGCTTGAAGCTGAGTTTCACATTTAAAAAAGTGAAGTTCTCTCCTTCTCAGTTTGATGARCTGAAACCGGACTCAGGACTGCTCCTATGTTTAAATAGGCTTTAAATAGCTCAAAGGTGATCTCATGAGCTAGAGGCAGTAATGTATGGAAGCACATTACCTGATTCCAGATTTATGCTTAAARCTGCAACAGCAGCCCAGCTACACATGCTGCTGCATTGTTCAGCATCTAAGGTAGCATGTAGTGCATGGCCAACAAACAAACTGGCACAATGTTTCTGCTGAACAGACCTGGTAAAATTATCAAAAAACTGACCTAAATACCTCAGGGAAAATAAGTGTTTTGTCTCCATTATTACACAGAATGTCAGGTAAAGATAATGAAAAGACACTTAAGGTGTTAGAATTGGTAGTTTAAATGAGACTTTCATAGTGTGTGTGTGGGGAAATCCTTCTCCCATCCTTTCCACTGTCTGCTTACTGTGCTGTTTTGTCTTTAAATTTTGGACTGTGATTCTAGGCAGAAGTGTTTGGAGAAGTTTGAATGAATTACAACAGCTTGGTAGATGTAATTTCTCAGTATAAAAATAATCCTTTGGCTTGTATTTGGACACTTGAGATGATCACTTGCCTCCAATGAGCTCCAAGAAGACTTTGCCACTGACTTCATTATGGCTTGGATTTGCTCCTTGGAAGCTGAAGCTCAGCTACCAGCTTCTGGGGACTGTGATTCAGATCCTTCAAAGATATTCCAGCAGCTCGAGAGAAAGAAGCTAATGAGGATTTGCATTTACATAAGTGTATGCCTGTACATTTATGTACTTGAAAATAGTATAATGATTATGCAGAAAGATCTATAAGACAAAGGAGGGAAAAAAACGGTGTTTAGCTTTCTTACTTTGTAACATCACATGGGGCAAAATCTTCTTCTCAAGCAGCTGTCCAAGGCCTCCTGAATTTGAGTAAAATTGTTTAAAATGTGTAACTTACTGTAATGCAAACTACTGCACAGTTAGTATAYGAAGTTCAAATGAAGTTCAGAATTTTTCTTTATTTACAGTATCTAAAACTCAATGAAGATTGTCAAAGGATAGATTTTTCCTCTGTAATTTAAAGACCTAGAATTTGTGGTTAAAGCAAGCTTTATATTTAAGTACACTGTATGTAGCCTGAAGAATTTATAGGCCACAACAGGTAGTGTAAGATGCCAGCTGAGATCTAGTTTCCTGATTTTTTTCTTAGAGTACTCTTATCTTAACTGAACTGTGCTGTAAATACTGCCCCAGTGATTGTGCCTGGGAGCACAGCTGCAAAATGTGAGTGGTCTAAGTAAAAGGTGAGGAGCCTAAATCCCGTCTTGACGATAGTGAAAGATATTAGTAGTTTGGAATATTGCTGGGATCTCTGCCATGTGACTAAATGGTAGTGGAGCGTGTGTGCATGTGTGTTTTATGTGGCCCTAGTGTAATTTAATAGCTTCTCCAGAGGTGGGAGAAGGGAATAATCCATTCCCTGTTACTCTGTTCCTAACTGCCAGTATTAGGATCCATATGAATTACATGCCTTCTGCCTAATATAAATGAGGGTCATCAGTCATAAACAGCAGTTGAAAACTAACAAACCGAAAGTTGTGTGAGGAAAAACTGAAGCTTTGGACCTAAAACAATTTGAAAAGTACATCCCAGACTGTAACACTTTGTTAAATTGTGCTTTAAAATTCCGTGTTTCCTTACAAGATACCTCAGGTATGTGGTGAGTACGATTGCGTTCTGTGTTCTCCGTGCTGTGAGAAATGCCTTTGGCACACGCTCAAGATTGCTATCTATAAATGATGTGCTTGGCTGAGAGGAATGAATGAGCTGAGTATGGAGCCCTACCCATCTGATAAATACTAATGTTCTGGCACTTGTTGGTTGCTCTGCTGCATCTCTTTCAGAGAACTTGAAATTATCAGAGAGAATAAGTATCAGAGAGAATAAGTAATAGAGAACACCTGGTGGAGAGCAGCACTTCTTAGGAGTTAATAGGCTATGAATGTGTTATTGATAGTTCTGGAAATAATTTGCTTTAGTCCTTAGGCAAAATTCATGTCATTAGCAGAACAGGATTCTGTAGCACTTATGTGATCTGCATCTGAACAGCTGAGAAGTCTCAGAGATGATCAAGTTACCCAAGATCTTGTTTGGAAAGAAGGAATAMATTCTTTGGGAGGGATGGACAGAACTTCATTACTGAAGGAGCAGGATGGTCATGCTGAAATATTTGTCTGAGGAAACATGAGGGAGAATACTCAAATATCAGAAAATGTAGTAGTGGTTAAATGCTGCTTATTCAAGGGAATCGGATGTTTTCAAATTGCCTTGCATGTTTGAGTGTTAAGGGAACACTTCCAGATTGTCTGTCCAGCATGTTGCTTTCCTGAAAGGGATAAGGACTGTAAGGACCTGGCCCCTGCCTCTCCTGATCCCTTTTACTGCCTTTCCAAAGTGCTACATCCACCTCTCTTGTTCTGTCATGTGAGTGTTGGCAGAAACACGTCAAAACTGCAGATTTCACAGCTTACAAGTATGAATAAACAGCACTCACGAATGGGCTGAACTGAGGCAAATCCCATTTGTTTTGAATAAACCATGAAGACTGGAAGTCTTCATTTTTCTTTTCATTGTCCACCATACCACGTGTACCAACTATCAGTAGAGTATGAAAACTTTCTTCGAGTTGTCTGAGCCTTTTTTGACACGTGCAGCTGAAACTTAATTCAATGTTGTTATGTGTAAGTATAAGTGTGGTGTAAGAAGACATCAAGCATTCAGAACTGAACCCAGAACTGTTTTACAAGGTCAATAACTGTTTTATGATGTGCATGGTTCATCTGAAGAAAACCTTGTCAATGGTAATTATAAGTAGTAGTAGTAAAGATGGAAAAAAGACAGTGCTGCTAGGCTAGGAATGTCAACCAGAAATTAGGAGTATTTATCTGAACTCTTGAAGATTTCACCCTTTGTTTCCAGCTCCTTGATAAGAGAGTTTGCAGAACATTAGCAGTTCCCAGTGTTTCTTCAAAGTGCAGGAACATGCAAGRCAGACAGGGGTATGTGATAGTTGCAGACAGTACAATGTGGGGTCAGTAAAAGGGATGCATAACAAACCCTGAATATCAAAAAAGGTGTATTATGCATATATTTCACTGATTGGAGAATAAATATTGGTTATTTTGGTCACTTCCCTGTCTTTTTCTCCTAGGCCAACACATATGAAAAGTATTGGGGATTTTATCAGAAATTTGGAGGCCAAAGCTTCCCCAAAGAACATTTAAAGAAAGCTGTTGCTGAAATTGAAGAAATGTGCAATATTTTGAAAAGAGAAGGTGTAATTGTCAAGAGGCCTGATCCAATTGACTGGTCTGTCAAATATAAAACACCTGATTTTGAGTCTACAGGTATGTAATTCTGTCCTTGTCGGAGGACTTGTAGCCTGTTTTGCACTTTTTTTAGAGGTCGTGTAGCCTGTCTTTCTGCTTGGAGTAGGATTATTTCCAGTAATTCCAGTTCTATATAGCTGTAGCTTGGAAAATCTACAAGGACAGAGATTCCAACTCTCTTGTGAGCTATTTCAGTGATGCACAAACTTCCTCATAAGACTTTCCTAATACTTAACCTGAATCTTCTACGCTGTGATTTGTTTGTCATTGTTATATTGTTACTAACAGTACAAAGAAGTGTTTCATTGTGGTATTTAATTGTCCCTCAAGTAATTGTAGGTGGCTTTTACTTTGACCCTTCTTTGCCATATGAAATAAGCTGAGGTTTCTCAAGGTCTCCCCACAGGCCATGTGTTCTAAGGCTTCTCATGGTCTCTATAGCCCTCTTTTGGATCCTACAGTTTAAGATCCCTGCTAACCTGGGGAAGCCTAAAATTGGGAGCATATTTGAGAAGGTGCCTCACCAGTGCATAGTCTGAACTGTGCTGCACCTACTGGCCCCCTTCTTCCTCAAGAAGCATAAGATGCAATTGGCTTTATTTGCAACAATGCCAAGCTGAGTGTAAGCCAGTGTGCTCGCAAGTGTAATCTCTAGGTTCTTTTCATGCGTCAAATGTGTTTCTAAGTTGGTTTATCCTGTTGGAATTCACAATCATTACAGACCACATAATTATTGTAAAAAGTCTTAGCAGTGTAATGTTTGACTTGAGTCTTTGTTCTGCTTGCTTGATTGTTCTAATACAACTGCTTCCTGCACTAGTTCAGTGCTGCTTCAAACTCCTGTCTGCTCCTCTGTGTATAAAGAAATGAGATCCTCTGGGAAAACACTACCCATCACTGTATTGAAAAGCCTTTTGAGCAACTCATAAACATTTGTCTGGTTAATTTCTATTAACTAAACTACAAAGTGAAAATTAGATTGTGGATAGTTTTTATTTATCCATAAACTCATTATGACTGGGACTTCGTAGTAAAATTTTGCATGCCTTTTTGAAGGGCTGATGTCACTTTGAAATATTCAAGAATGTGAGTATGGACCTCAGATGATAGGCAGGCTTCCTGATTTTTGTAAAGGTGCTCTTTGACATTTATTCAGGTAGAAGCAATGGTAGAAGTGAAGGGTGAAAACCAAACAGACTGAAAGAGCTGTCTCCTAAGTTAATGGCCTTTCTTTTCAGGTATGTATGCTGCTATGCCAAGAGACATCCTGTTGGTGGTGGGGAATGAAATTATTGAAGCTCCTATGGCTTGGCGTGCTCGTTTCTTTGAGTACAGAGCATATAGGCAACTAATAAAAGAATATTTCAACTGTGGTGCTAAGTGGACAACTGCACCCAAGCCAACAATGGCAGATGAGCTCTATGATCAGGTATTGCTTTTTTTTCAGAACTGAAGTTCTGGTTTCACAGAATTTTGGTAGTTTCAACCTGATATCTATGTTTCATTAAAAAAAAAAAAWAAGAAGTAGTGTAGTTTTTGTGTATTTCTAAAATAACACTAGCAAGCATTATGTACGCTCTCCAGATGAAAGTTAGTGTGCACTAGTAGGGATTAAGAAACAGGAAGTTCTACCTGTTCAAGTGTGTTTGAGATTATTTTGATAACTGGCTCTAACCTAGCATTATTAAAGAGGAAAGACCACTAAGACATTAGAAAAGTTAAAAGAAATAGAGCTCCCAGGGAATGTACATGTTAGCTGAATTTATCAGGGAAGTGAAACCTTCCCTTCTCGGCAGAAAAGACCTCATAATTCTTGTTTTGTGATCAGTTAGCTGGTAGCTCTCTACAGACTCAAAAATGCTTAGAGTTGAGGTAAAAGCCCTTCATCTACGGTGGTGTGTAACAGGATTGTTTGTAGAATGTTTCTAAGTGTTTAGGAGTACTAATAGAAGTTTCTTATTCAATTAAATTATCTTAGAGTAAGGTCTGCATTAGATCAACTTCCAGGGCTTATTGCTAAGTGTGCTTTTTCATCTGGTGGCTTTGGTGCTGTTTGTTCCACCTTTTTCGTTCTTAATTGTATTGTTTGATGCTRGGATGTATTTACATTCCTAAAGATCTTCCTTCTAGGTTAAAGTACTGCTCCATTCCAAAAACGTGGAAAGTACAGAGTCTACTTTTGTTAGGAAATGGTTTGCATACTGTGTTTTTCTGTCACTGTGGTGTGATTTGTTGGACTGACAGATATACAGTGTTTTTCTTGTTAAACTTCAACATGGCTCAGTTGGTAATGAATACTTGCAGTCCAGAGGCCAGAATGCTACAGATACAGTTGCTGTCAAGAGAAACTACCTTCTCTGGAGCTACTGTTGTCTCATATCATCACTTATTTTTGAATGTACTTTGCCTGTTTGAACTTCTGCAGTTTTGTACTCTTTTTTTCTTGAGATAAGAGAACAAAGCATAGATTAAGGAAATGTACCAGCTATCAATATAACTTGTTTTCTTAATTTCAAAATGTTCTGATGATTTTTCTGTACCAAGTCAACTAATCTTAACTTATCTCTCTTTATGACTAGGATTATCCAATTTCGTCTGTTGAAGACAGACATAAACTAGCTGCTCAGGGAAAATTTGTAACTACTGAATTTGAGCCATGCTTTGATGCTGCTGACTTCATTAGAGCTGGGAGAGATATCTTTGTACAAAGGAGTCAGGTAGATAAAGATTTCTTCTAACACTTTTGATACCTATCTTGCAATGTTTTTTATATGCGTTCAACATTAAATTTTAAATGTTGCCAATAAAAGTTATTAATAGAATGTCTGACATACCTGGTGAAAATGTCTTGTAGATAAGAAGCTAAAGGCACAAACTTTTCATACTTAAATATTTTCTTTGAAATAGAAACTAAATTTGGATCCCCTCCATATTCTAGTCTGTAAAGGTTAAGCTTTTTTTTTTTTTTTTTTTTTTTTTTCCTCTTTTTCTCTTCCCCCTCAGGTTACCAATTACATGGGCATTGAATGGATGAAGCGGCATCTTGCACCAGACTATAGAGTGCATGTGGTGTCCTTTAAGGACCCTAACCCTATGCACATTGATGCCACATTTAATATCATTGGACCTGGTCTTGTGCTGTCTAACCCAGATCGTCCTTGCCATCAGGTGAGGTTTTAGCAAAGGCAATTAGCAAGTGTGTTGTAATTAAAAATGACTTGGCTGAGTATGTCACTGTTGGACAATTGCAAATCTGGACAAATTGCAAAAAAAGGTTTGTCATATGCTCTGAATAATACTAAACTGAAGTATTTAGGCAGCACTCTGCCCTAGGAATTTGTAGCTGTATTTGCTTCTCTGTTCCAATGGAACTTTCAGTAGTAAATGGTCAGTGTTCTCCCTGTCTCCTTCAACAGCTTCTTGCTCCTCTCTAGCGAGCTAAGTGGAACTAGCTAACATAATATATGTACTCCAAACATAATGGAGGTATCTATCTGCTATTAAACCATAGCATCAAAGCAAATGCATACAATATACAACTTCTTTAACATTTCCACTACTTAGTTATTTGTATCCAAAGAGAAATTGGTGATTTTTTGCTGTTCAGTTGAATCATATTTTTTTGTTTTGCTTATCATTTGCTTGCTCCTGCAGTATCATTAACTGTATCAAGAGCAAGAACTGGTAATTGCTGAGGCATTCAGCTTTGAATAATTGAAAAAAAAGGTAGTTTGGGGGCCGAGTTGGTTCAGAGTAAAACTGCCACTTCTCTGGAAAAAAGCTGCTACTTCTAAACAGTGTAAGATCAGAAAGCCTTGCAGGGATTAAGTGCCTGCCTCTGTGTTACAGACACATTACCTGTGCTGGTGTTAAGGATCTCGGTAAGGATCCCTGTTATTTCCAGGCTCTGTACAAGCACATGTCAGTAACTAATGAGCTGTGTGCAGCATAGAGGAAGAAAACATGCACCATGTAGCTCTTAAAAACATTACTCTCTTCTCAGCAAGTGGCTTCATTGCAAGTGGTTGCAGCAATTGTTCCCTCTTGTAATGACAATTATGAGACTATATTTCTAAAAAGAACCAGTTTTCCCCTCCAGGCCATTGTTTGGTTTCAAATTAGGAGTGCCCTCCTGTGGTAACATTTGAATAAAGAGCTCTTCCAGGTATTCAAAACCCAGAAGCCAAGTCTCTAGCCAAATTTTTGTCATCTTAAACTTTRCAATTTGTGATCTATAGATATAAAATATTACTACTTAGGATGTATTTATTTTGTGCTCTTTATTAAATAAGCTACATATGCTAGTGATATTAAAATTTGTATGAAGCATAATGTAAATTTGTTTTTATGTGGTATTTTTGTTTCTATAAATGGCATTATAACTCAATACTTTGTACAGCCAAATGTGAGAAAAAATACTAAAAATACAGATTATTTTTCTGTTACTAGTTTTACTTTTGCTTGACAGGATCTAAACTGCCTTCATTTTACTTTTTTACTTCTTAACGTCTCCAATATCTAACATCTGTTTAAAAAAAAGAAAAACCAAAAAACTCCATAGCACAAATGCAGTGGGAAAGCAAAGTCTGAAAAAAAAAAATCACAAGATGCTTATGTGAAAATTGGACTTGTGTATGGATTTGAATAAGATGAAGAGCAGTGAACTGTAGAAGGGAGATGCTCTATGTATTGGAGTATTCTGAAAAAATCTGCTGTAGTTTGGAGGAAGAAATGTGATACTTAAGACTCCTGTTTAAAATATAATTACTCTTCCAGATAGAGCTTTTCAAGAAAGCAGGGTGGACGGTGATTCATCCCCCAGTGCCACTCATCCCAGATGGTATGTTGAGTTCACTCTTTACTAAGAATGCTAAGAAAGAAAATAAGAGTATTTTTTGAGGCAACATTGATAACACAATATACATCTATTAAAGAAAGTTCCTTTTAATATGTTTAGACCACCCACTGTGGATGTCTTCCAAATGGCTCTCCATGAATGTCTTAATGCTGGATGAAAAACGTGTGATGGTGGATGCCAATGAGACATCAATTCAGAAGATGTTTGAAAATCTGGGTATGTTAACTCATTTAACATATACCTAAAACTAAACAATCTTGATCAGCTATGCCTATCGGGATGAACAGAAGTTTCTCTCATAGAAGCCCAAGAAGCCTGCACTGGAGGAAGTATTTAAAATCTGTAAGTTAACAAGTAAAAATCATTCAGTGAATTCTTTCCTGAATACTTCAGTCATATTAAAATGGACTATTTAATGTCATCTGCTCCCTACAACTTGCAGGAAGCAGAGGTTCTCATAGCAATTAAAACTGATGTTGACATAATTTTTTGAACAAGCTCTTTTAACATATAATTTGTTGTCAAATCAGTCTATTTAACACAGATATTTCAGTGCCTTTATCAACATTCTAACTCCTTGAGAGTGAGAGGTGCAGCTCCATGGTGGGATAAAATTTCTTTAGCAAGAGCTCATATATACAGTATCAGGACAAATAACTGCATGTAAAATCTAAAAATCATACAACGACTGTGCACAGTTAATTGCAAGACAAATAATATATTAAACTATCAGAAGTCATTCAGTTAATCCAGCTGCTTTCCTCATGCTGGAGTGCAAGGACAAAGTTCCACTTGTAGCTCATAGTGAGTTAATCAGTCTCAGGACAGTGAGACTGCTTGATGATCCATCCACTTGTGTCATGCATCAAGGTAAGCACATGATAGTACAAAGCTGACGGTATAATAAGACTGGTAGAGATTAAAAAAAGCCAATGAGAATGAAGGAACATTTTATTGGAGACTAAGAGATGATAAATTCAGTAGCAAAAGACTTTGTAAAGGGAGATATAAATGATGGGAAGGAGAAAATGAATTGAAGACAGAAGATAACTCTAAGCCTGAAGTGCTAGTGCTGTAGCAGAGTGCACTTCCTGAAGCTTCCCTCAAATCTAAGCCAGATCCTGGATGGGAACTATGGAATTGAAAGCTTTAATCTGTTCTCTTAATGGTTGTCTGTACAAGCTTTCATGAATAATTTAACTTTTCAGTTTTAAATAATTATAGTTCTCTGCCTTATCAAGTTGCTGAGAATTTAAGCGCTTTAGGAAACTGGACTTTCAATGCCAGCCATGACATCTTCCACATGTGAGCTTCAGTCTGTGGTCACATTCTGAACAAATTCTTGTAGTCAATAAGTTCCTAGGACTGAGATAAATTCCCAGTAACCTGAAGTATTGCTCACTTATCTGAAGGTTTCTACTGAGCTGCTTCTGAGCTGATGAAAGCACCAAAAAACAATAGGCAGATTTCATAGCAGAAAAATCTTTTTATCCTACTCTATCTCTGAGTCTTGTATGAGCTGAGCCACAGCTCATTCATCAGAGCTGAAGAGAGTAAGAGGAAGTTTCACTTGTTCATAGGAGGAAAATGTAACAGTTCTTCTCTTTCTCTCTAAGAAAACTTAGAGCCTCAAACTTCTTCAAATGATGTTTTTCTAAAAAGGAGCTTGAAAGAGCCCATTCAGTGTCTGAACGCTAAATGCAGATGTATATAAATGTGACGGGTTGTGTCATATCAGCAGTTGAGCTAATTCTTTGCTTATCTACTGCAAAAACTTTTTTTCACTATTTTTGTTTATTTTAGAACAGCGTATCGTAACATATCAAACACTGGATATGTTGAGACACTGGATTCTTGAGGATAGAATTGGAATAAATAAGCAGACCATGGTTTTTTACCTTATTTTTTGGTCTAGAAATTGGAGAAAAATTCTTAAACAGATACAAAATCTTCTGTAGTCTCATCAAGTCATATGATCTGTTGAAGCATTGTCTACAGTTCTGAGCAAAGCTCCCCGAGTGAACCCGAGACTTTCATTTTTAATTTATGAAATGTATGTTTCTTGCAGGCATTTCTACCATTAAAGTGAATATTCGCCATGCCAATTCCTTGGGAGGTGGTTTCCATTGCTGGACATGTGATATCCGCCGCCGCGGTACCCTGCAATCTTATTTTGACTAGTTATTGGTCATCTAAGCAGCAGTGGTTCAGCTGCTAAAATAAGCATAGGAAACTATTAAATTTCACCCTTTTCTATAGAAACAACTGCATGAGCTCTAGTGCTTGATCAGTGGTGTCCTTAGAATGGTCTGGTGAATGATTTACTTACCTCCCCTTTGCAGTAAGCAGTATAATTGAATCTACTTCCATCTGCAAAACAGGTTTTCTGGCTGGCTTTTTGAAAGACATCATTTACTCACGAAGCCTTTTTACYGGCTTTAAACGTGAAAACTTGACAAGATAGCTAAAGGCTCTTGCTTAGAACAGCATGGCCACTATTATTAGACATCTACCTCTGTCTAGTACTCTATCAAAAAGGCAGCTTGAAATGTTGAACTTGAGTTACATTTCTTATTTCTTTAAATCAGTTTATTTTTCTAATATATTGCACTGTTTAATACAGTTAATACAGATGAAACTGTACAGATCTCTTTGGAACCAAATAATTTTATAATGCTTTTCATGTTGGGCCATACAGATATTTTGGAAGACATTTCAGTGTGGTCTAATAACTTTTAAAACGTTATATTTGCTTATTCACCATGTCCCTCTTATGTCTACATTTTACTCTTAAGATGCATTTGTTGTGTATCACTGAACACATTTTGTATTGCTTTTTATATTGCTGAAATTAGTTTTTATTTAACTTTAAAGACATACAAATGATAGTTCATATGCTGCATCTCCAGGCATCAGTTTGTGAATTGTTTACATACACCTATTTAAAAAAAAAAAAAGAAAGAAAAAAAGGCTACCAAAAAAAGATTTTTAATATTGATTATTAGATATGTACTTTTTATGTTAATAAACTTTTTGGCATTCTGTGTTTGTGTTTCTCTTCTTTAGAAACAAATAAACATGAAGTATCTGGCCAGGATGGCCTTTTTCTATCAAATACCCAACCTCTTAGGCAGTTGAGTAAGACGGGAGAGCCTCGTTCTTGTGCCGTGTTGATCATGTACAGTGTTGCAGCTGCTTTCTTGCATAGAAGTATATAGTTAAKGGGGGACAGGAGGAGTAACCCTAATTAGAGTTTGAAGAGAACTAACTCATGTAGCAGTGTGTCTCAATAGATGTCTTGAACCACAAGCAATGCTTCAAGTCTCTCTCTTTCCAGTTACCAACCTCTGCCCACATTCATGTAGAATTCTGATTTGTAGTGTTGACTTAACGCATGGGCTTTCAATGGTGGCCATCACTGAAAATGAACAGGAAGCTGAAACAGTTGTCTACACTGCAAATCATTCTTTGTATTCACTTCAGTTTTTTTTTTTTTTTTTCCCCCTTCAGTTCATCTTAGAAAGTTGAGATAAGCAAAAGTAAAGACAGGAAAGCAATATATTCACGTTTTCCTATTTAGCTCATGGCAAAACTAAATTTTAAAGTTCCTAAGGTTTCTTAAGTTCTTTTGAATGAGTGTTGATTTCACTTGTAACTAGAAATCTTTTGGCTTACTTAGGTCAAGTTAGCTGGAATTTCTCCAGTTCTGTTCCTTTTTTTTTCATCTTCAAGGCAAGATAAATTGTATGTAAAAGATCTCTGTGTAGGCTCCAAGTATCCCCTTTTTTTCTTCATTTAGATGCCTCAATTTTCCTCAATTTCAGATGTTTGTAATGTCAGAATACAGACTGGAGAGTTGCACAAATGCTTTAACATGAGTGAGTGTTAATGCCATCATTCTGGAACCAAGAATCTGGTGCTGTGAATATTTTTGAGACATTCYTAGACCTGTCCTTCATGTCCTTAACTAGGTCACTTAGCCAGTCTGTTTCTACATGAGCAAAATTGCAACCACATCAGATAATCTATGAATTACAGTGGTGCTTAAATAAAAAATGCCTAGAAACTACCCTAGGCTATGGAAGTTGTGAGGACTATGTGGAAATTCTGTGAGATACTGCTCAATTCTGCTTTAGCCCCAAAACAGGGCAGCCAAAGTTTATAGCTCTCTGCAGTATTATCCCATAAATCCAGTGAATGAGACTTTTTCCAGTAGTAGTTAGCAACTTCCCTTGGATGTGCACTTCTGTACTGCCAGCTGCAGAATTACACAGGCTGTCACACAGGGTCTCCTTTGTACTATCAGTGCTCTTTGTGGATAGGACTGTGTCTCTTTGGAGGGAATTTATGACGAAGACAATGGTACAACAACTCCAAAAAGAGTTTATTTTAGAACTCTAGTAGGCCTTCGTAGTGGAAGAACTAGGAAAATGCTGCGGAGAATCAATGTTTTTCCCAGTAACCCATTTGAGAGGGAGTCATGCAGAGATGGCAAAACCTGAAGAGAAATGACTAAGGCAACATAATATATAATATTCTTATGGTAAATGCCACCACATAATGCATATATATCATCTTCTAAATTGTTTCTGTGCAAACAGCAGCAGGTCAACCAGTGTCACAGCTGGGTTTAGTTAGATGAGATCTTTGAAATAAGAATTTACAGTCAGGAACAGGAGGGTTTGGTTTCTGCTTTGAGATTCAATTGCTAGCAATTTTTTTGAGGCTGAGTTACACGTGGGCAGCAGGCGGTGCTTTTGGATGAGATGGAGGGTGAAAGCCGTAAGGCATTTGACCACCTCTGCTCCAGGGCAGCACTTTATATGTAAATAAACCACATGAAATGTGAGCTGCACTTTGTTTTCCATAATTTGCTTTTCACTGACTGAGAAGGCCTTAAATATTGTTACTGCTTGACTTTCAAACTAGACAACACTGTCTAAATAAATAAATAAATAAATAAATAAATAAATAAATAAATAAATAAATAAATAAAAGAGAGAAACACAGAACACAGGTCTAACTGTAAGGCCTAAACAGTGGCAGCTGCAAGGAATTGTAACTAATCACTTCAGCTGCATGTTTCTTCAGGGCAGGCTCAGCTCAGCTGTAGGGAATTAGCTAATCCCACCCCAGGTATGAATGGGGTGGGGGGGGGAAGCAAGGATTTTCCTTCTATTTTGCTTCTGAAAGCTAGCCAAAGTGGGCTTTATTGGTTGTGGGATCCCTTAGATTTTTATGAAATGCTTATTACACAGATGGCTTGTGCCTTTGTTTTTTATTTTATTTTGAAGAGGGAGGGAAAAAGTGAGTGGTGAGATGGGGGTGTTAAAGTACCAGCACCTAAATCCAGAAAGCTATGGAAAGAAGGTAAGTTATTTGAGGTGGTGGATCTTATGTATTTGTAGCTTGTAGTTGGGAATTCAAAGTGAGATTAAGATCTAATGTGGGGGAAGGAGAATATTTCTTTCTTTATTTCATTTAGAAGCAAAAGCATTAAGACTGTCTCTCTACAGTTATTTACTTCAGGATGTGTTTGTGGTAAACACAAGTTTATCTCCTGAATGCTTCTGCTCTCTAGTTTAAGTACTGTTTTTTGGTTCTGACATTTTGGCATATCTATGATTAAAACCTAAACTGCAAAACTCATGAACAGTTCTGTAGATGCTGTATTTGATGCTTAAGAAAAACAGGTTGATGTCCCACATGTCTCTATATAAAATAAATTTTGTTTTAAGCATCAAAAGTTAGGCTGTCTGGGAAATGTATCTTTTCCTGTTGCTTTACACACTGCTGGTGGAAGGTAAATTGTTGGAGTCACAAATATTTCCACTGGTCAAACTGTTGCTGGAGTTAAAACCTCTGTTTCAAGCTCCCAGAGTGGCAGTGACTTTTTAGTCCTGKTCTGGAGAGAACACAGTGTGTTCAGCTGTGCTGGAACTGCCAGGATGCCCCTTGGCCTCTGGTATTTACTGCTTTCCAGAGCATCTGCTTCCTTTCTGTTAGAGCATTCTCAGAACTCAATTGTGTAGGCAAAAAATAGCTTTATGACAATGAATTATGTCCCAAGTCTGTGGCTCATTCATGAGTTTATAGTGAATTATCATGATTTATGTGCTAATGAAATTAGATATGTGAATGAATAAGACAACTTGCCCAACAGCTTCTAACTTGTAGGTTATTTTCATAAGTTTGATAAGCTTGCTGTATAAGAAATTGGGCAACTTCACCGAAAAAAAAAAAAGTCTAATCTAGCAAATCAAATGTACAATCTTTAAGGGTTTACTCCATTCCCCTATTCCCTCCGTATTTTGCAGAACGAGAGAGAGAGCTGGATGCTATTTAACTGAGACTCTGTCTGAATATCACAAGGATGCTTCTGGCTGTTGGGGATTAGAAGGAGCTGGCACAGACAAAGGTAAGTCCCTCAGCTATGTTGGTCTGGCTGTTGTCTACATGGGTGACAGTCTTGGGGTGCTGATAGACTCATCTGTGCTTCTGTGGGTTCCCACGTAGAGGAAAAAAATGCTACAAATGTTTTGTGATGTGTAACGTACTACTGCCTTAGAGCAAAGATATTGTCAAGCAGGGAATTTGTTGCTTTGCTTTCAGTGCTTGCCTCTTGGGAGCTTTGGTTCTTTGTGTCATCAGGTTGAATTGACAGATGGGAAAGGGACAATCACTATGTAACGGTGAACTTCATATGTTGGCCTAGACATATTTGAGGCACTCGGAGGAACCATGTATAAGGCATTTAGAACTGTGAGGTGCAATCGTTAAAAGGTCCATCTGTACCTAAAGAATTACCTGTGGAATTTCATGCAGCCACACCTTAGGTTATTAGATTAAAGCCGGCATAGCAGAAGCAGTATCCTTGGCATGCTGACCTCTTGCCCTAGCCCTGCTGCAGCTCCAAGCATCAGGTAAAGCTGGCATTTCTGCTCTGAGGGTGGCCAGGCCCAGGTGCAGACAATTCACCCTGGTACTCTGTGCTGATGGCCAGCAGGTGTGGAAGGGGGAACACAGTGCTGGAGGCTGCACTAATTCCTCCTGGGCTTGGCCTGCAGCTGCAGGCAGTGACCCAGAGAAGGGGTGGACATTGCAGCTGCACTTAGTCCCTGGTTTCAGGAACACAGAAAGCTGGTTTAAGTCATACTTAACCTCCTTGGTCAAAAGTATGATATCTCACCAACTGTGTTTTATGCACCTAATCTTACCTATATATATGTAGATATTTACTGCTGTATAGATGAATTTTTAGTCAGTGTATGGAACTTGGGCACCTATTCTGTTGTCAATGTCAGTGGTTGCTTCTCTACTAGTAGGTTATACTGAGTTTGTGGGAGTTGTCACCTGTCCAGGTGGTGCAGAGCAGGCGAGAGGCTGGTCTGCAGGAAGCACTTGCTGCTCCTGCAAGGATCCCCAAGAGCTCTAGTGGCAGAGGTCACACACTRGAGGGGCATGGATGGGTGCGGTGCTGAGGGAAAGGGGAACTAGCGCTGCTCTGGGTGCTCTGTAGTGGCTCCCGCATGTGATGAGTACACCATGCTCAGCAGTCAGGCCCTCTGCCGGTGTCAATGAGGGATGGAGTGGAGATGAAGAGGACCAACAGCCCTGGAAACAGCAAAACAAGAGTTTRGACCCCGAGACCGAATATCCCTATTTTTGTGTGAACTCTCCTGCCAGGAGCACTAGAGGGTGCTGTTGTGATGCCGGTAGCTTTTCTCCCCTGTACCCGCAGGGAGGTTTTAAAGCAGCTTTTATTTATTCATCTTTTTATTCATCTTTTTTCCCCCCCCTTCTCTGTTGGCATTTTGATCAAAGCAAGTGAAAATACCTGAAAAAGTCTTTTTCATCTGTAGGTGTCCTTTGGTTGATCATACATAAAGTACTATATGTGAACATCAAGAAGTAGTTTAACATTTGTTAGTTTGTTTTTAAGGTGCACGAAGTGGTTGCTGAGGAGTGCTAGGGCACCCTTGGGTATATTTCCTTGAGGRTCATTTGCTTTGTGTTGGCTGGTCTATGCTGTCAGGATCGATATCTGGGGCCAAATCAGGAATGATCCCTCCCTTTCAAAAACCTCCATCCCRTGGATGAGAGCCACAAAAAAAGTGCATCAATATGGGGATTAATTTTAAACATATGGTCTCCGAAGCATTCCATTTATAGGGTCGTTTTTCACCCCTTTAGATCTATCCTTGGAATTCAGGTAGGTGCTTGTGTTTGCAGGAAACTAAGGCTGAATGTTGGTATTTTGTGGAGCTGTGATACAGGTAAGAGTCCTGTAGGTGACACAGTTTACCCCAGCAGGCCCTGTTCCCAAACATTCCTGTTCAGAATATTCCCTTCTGTTGGTGAAAATATACTGCTCACTCTTATTAAATATATGCAGGAGGAAAAGGGGTGAATTAAGATGAACTGGAAGCTATTGACATTACCTTTGAATTGCCTTTTGTCCTGAAGTCTTTGTGTTTAAGCTTCTACATGAGCGGCAAATGTTTTGTAATTGCACGTTATTTCTTATGTAAATTGAAATCTAATTTTGATAGTACAGCAGTGGTGCACTTTCCAGTAACGAATTTAAATTCAGGCACATTATCTTTTCTCTCTATTTTACTTATGAGTCAGCGAAACACTGAGATAATTGTTAGGTGACCTGCCTGATATTTATAAGAACATAGGGAAGAGTTTTGCCCTGACCGGCTGTGTAACTGAACTGTGTTCAAGGCAGCTCCAGTTCAGTGATCAAGGCTCTATAAGGTAGCACATGTAAAAAAAAACTTTGTCAGAATTGTAAGCTTATTCTGCAGCTGACCAGCAAGCGAGGTCGCCGTTGAGCATGACATTCTTGTATGATCTGTAGAAGAAGAAAAAATTCACATTAAAAAGTGACATGATAACTTACATCAGTAATTATCTGTCACTTAATGTGCACAAGTTGTTGGTTTGTCATAGATTTTTCTTGTCATGGAGGAAAAAAAGCGGTGACTGCATCTCTCTGATACTGGAAACAGTGACACTTTCTGGGTGTGTGGGCTTGCCATTCTGAAAGACACAACTTTTGAAGACTGAGGATTTATACATATCCACCCTTCCTTCCTGGGCGTGAAAGACTGAGCTAAATGTCTTTGGCCTTGTGGTGGGCTGGGCTTTGCTTGGGATGGCTGGAGTCAGGAACTGACACTGCACATTGCAAGGTGTTTGTGGCACCATAGGGAATTCCTGCCACACAGGGTGGAGGGGGGTGGCTGTTCTGACCTGAAAAAAAGGCAAGGGGAAACCTCATGCTTTTGCAGAGCAAGGGCCTGTGAAAAGTCTCCTGCAGCACTGCTCTTAATACACCTGCTGGGGCTTTGTTTAAAGGTATAAATCTCTCCAGCTCCTTCCTTCCTATCTCAATTTACAAAGCTCCTTTCCTCAAGAGAGCTCATGGCTGTCAAAAGGGTTGTAAATATAGCCTTTAGAATTCAATTTTCCCTTTTGTGACTAAGTTAGGTGGCTGTGGTGAAAGAGGAGATCAGATGGAGGTAAATAATTTGACTTTTATTTTGTGKTTTTTTCTTTAATCTCAGTGCCCTTCTCTCTGTATCCAGCAGCATGCACTAAATGGGGCACTGGCCAAAACTAGGCAGGGAAGCAGATTGCAGGGGTTGTCCTTATCATTSTTAGGCAATGATTTCACAACTGTATCTCATTTTCTTCATTGTGAAGCTAAGACTGACTGTACTGCACCACTGCTGTCTGCAAACAYCAGCATACTCGGTTTCTGCCCCCGCTTTAGCTAAGAGATAAGCATGGTATGATGCAAAATCAGATTTTTTTTCTAAACAAGATATTTAGAATGGCCAAACACTTGAGGTATGCCTAGCAAATACCAAAATTGAAACCCTTTGCAACAGTCTTCAAGATGCAGCAGATTCTATAATAACTTGGCCTCTAAGCTCAGCTTCCAAACCTTTGCAAGCCTTTCCTAACTGGAACAAACAGGTTTATATTATTCTATCAGGAGACTGTTTTCTCACAGCAGCCCTGATACCTGCCTTGGAGCTTATCTCGGGGGGGGGCGGGGGGGAAGGCTGAATCCATTGTTTAATGTTGACTAATTGTTAAAGTTGTTAAAGTTGCAGTGGGACGTTGATTAACCTGCTCTGACACGTTTGCTTGCGGCAGCAGCTTGTTACGGACAGGCCAGGGTGGCCTCTAACGGGAGGTCTTATCAGAGCCTGGGCCAAAGGCCTGCGAGGCCACAGGTCCAAGTTTTCTGTTTGTGCCAGTTGCGTATCCGAGTGAGCTCATGCAGGTTATTCCTGCCTGTTTTCTGAGGGAGTGAGCACAACTGCCCCACACTGTGAGCTTTCCTCAGGTAAAAAGGAAACTGATACCCAGCTGCAATGACAGCCCTTGCTTCCTGATCTCCAGTCCTGGACCATACTTCAAAGCCACCTGGTACCCATCTGTATTTTTCCTTTTTCCTCTTTCTTTCTGGTAGACTCTGACAGTCTTTGGAAATTGGGACTGCAGAGGTGCTGACAGCTTTGCTACTGCGCCATAAGCTGAACCTAGGTCTTCTAGCCCCAGTTGTCTCCTGAGAGAAGGAAGAGTTGTCACCCTTGCTTTACAAGGGAAAACCACGAAGCTGCAGAGACGGATTTGACTGGCCGGTTGTTGCCCAAGACATTRGTGACTAATCCGTGGGGAGAGTCCTGATTTCCTCAATTAGTATGGAGTAAACCAAGCTGTGGGCTCTCCTTCCTGTGGTCTGAAACAACTCGAAACAGATGTCTGCTCTGCCCTAAAGGTTCAGAATGAAAGCCTTGTGAGTCTGCTTGTCTACAGCAACCATAGGAAAGTATCTTATGGTATGCTCTGTATGGGGAAAGTATTTTTTATTACTCATTTTAAGTTAGAAAATRGCTGACTCAAAGCCAAAATGTGAAAATTATTGCTATGGAATATCACCAAGGGAGAAGACATAGTAAAGCACTGATTACCTGAATAATGAGAGACAGTTTTTCTTGTTATTTTCAGTGCCCCCTATGCTTGGACACAACTAGTATGTCACAAAATGGAGACCTGCAAAGAGAAAACGGGAGGAAAAAAAGGGGAAGGGGGAGATGGCAAAGAAAGACCCCTTGCCTCTTCTCTTAAAATTCATCAAGTAATTAGTGATCAGATCTCTGGCCAAGAAATGCAAATGAATGGCAAAAAAAGGAGTTCTTGAAGCACTGAGCAAAGAGGCCTCACAAATAACCACGCAAGGACTGACTACCTGCCCATTCTGCAGGGACATGGGCTGAGCTGACCTGCCTGCACTGTCAGCCTCTGCAAAAAACTCCGCTTTTTAAAAGCGATATGAAACCACAGAAAGTAAACTTAAAATCTGATGAATATTTGTAAAAGCACTCTGTAGAAGAATCCTGCAGCTGGGAATAGAATAACTCAGCCCATCATCCAGTGGTTTGGATAGCAAATTCATGTAAATTATTGCAAAATGGACAAAAATGTTAATTAAATTGCTTATCAAAAGCAATGGCCAGTAGGGCTGCATGGCCTCTTTCCTCTTCCAGCCAGGTGTTTAATGCATTTCCTCAAAGCATCTGTATCTTGGACCTTCATGTGTTCTATGCAGAGATCTAAAAATGATTTGCCAGAATATCCAAGTTGCAGCAGGACAGTATCTCTGTGCAGTTTTGTTTTGAAAGGCAAGATGTTGCTGAGTGGGAAAATAGGGTTGTGAGGAAAGTGAAGGCTCATGTATAGAAAGGAAGAAGGGCCTTTTGTAAGGTGGCCGATGCCCTAGACTGCTGTCTTGGGGACTCTCAACAAGAGGCYTGTCCTGAGGCTGCCAAGTAGCTGTGCTGGAAATGAAGCCACGTGCGTCTTTAGATGCCAGACAGGCAGTTTTGAAATTGTAGGGCACCAGCTGTATGCARTTGCACTGCCTGATACACAGAGTAAACAGAGCAAAGAAGGTCAATCTTTTCGTGCCTGCTTTTATTTATGGTTATTATGGTTTTGCTCTATAGCATGTACAACACCTTTGGAGAGAAATATCTCTTAAGTTGTATGCTCCTTTATGTATGTGATCCTTCACTGAAGGAAGAAGTTTTTTTTTTAAAAAAAAAAAAAAGGTATTTGAGAACACTCTTAGGTGCCCTGCAGTATAGCTGGGTTTTGGTGCAGTGTGGTGGGGCATAAGGGATGTTTCATGAGTTTTTATGTCTACTCTGGTGGAGCAAAGCTGAGCTGCTGGCACATGGAGGCCTATCAGGCACCTGAGCACCATGGGCTCCCCAGTGCATGGCAGCTGTGGGGTTGTACATCCAGCCTGCAGCACATGGGGCTGCTYTTGCAGCTTTGTGCCCTGGGTTGGACCCTGGTCCTGTTTGCAGGCAGAGTGTTACGGGTCATGTAGGTGGCCTGCACGTGTCTGCCGAGAGCTCTGTGTTGACGTTGATCAAGATAAATGCCTCTTGGATAAGAACAGTCATCTCGTCCCTCCCCCCAGTCTTCTCRGGATTTCTTTCATATGATAAATATTTATCTACCGAAGCAATAAGTCAAATGCAAGTTGGCTTTATTGCGGCAGTGACATGGAATGGCTGGTTGCTGGGTGACCTTGCCTCGGGTTTATGGCCCAGGCCGACTCTCGCAGCAGAGGTGTGGCTGCTATCGCGTGCCCTTGCCAGCCCTCTCGAGATGATTGGGGTTCAGTGTCCATCCTGCTCTAGTACTTGGGAAGCCATAACTCCATAGACGGCACTGCCATTTGGTAGGGGAAAGCCTGGATCCACCAGCATGCTCTGAGGGAGATGGATTCATGACAGCAGGAGCTGCTGAGGCTTAAATGAGAGGCTGAGCTCTGTGCCTCTTGGAGGGCCTGTGAACCCCGGCAAGGAAATGGGATCACTAATCTTGGATTAGACGAGTTTGTGTGAAACCCTCGTGTGTGACTTCCTGCAAAATGGAGCATTAGCGCCTGCATGGTTTGATTTTGCCCAGAGGTTGATTCATGTTTTTTCGTTGGAAACCAGAGTTTTTCAACTAAGTAGACATGGAGGAAAATGAAGGAGGAGATATTTTGGACAGCAGCCCTTTCTCTAATGGTCCTTGGTACAAGGTGAGGACTTTTTTTTTCCCCCTTCCTAATTACGGAAAATATTATCTCTTTCTACTGTTTACAAGTGACTTCAGTAAACGGTTGCCCTTGGACCAGGCTGCACAACCTCTTCATCAGCCCATGTAAACAACTTCAAAAAATCCTTACAGCAAGGTTGTGCTAAACATTAGAAATAGAAATGAAATGGTAATGTTTGTGGTTGAGCAACTGTCATCCACCCCATTGCAAGGCTCAAATATCGAAGTAACTACAGGTTTCTGTGCTGTGGAAACTACCAAAATAGTTTTCTTGGGTGTTTGGAAACTCCAGAAAATTCTTGCCATTTTAGCCAAGTCACTGCTTTATGATTTGCGGGTCAAACGTGTTTAGTGAAAAACACAGCAAGCAAAAGGTAAGATAAGGGTTCACTTAGGCAAACAAATTGACAGTTCAGCTGTGTGGCACTCGATGTTCAGCAGCAAACTTTCAGTATTCTCCCAAAGCTCTCCAGAGAGCATTTAACCTTCCGAAGGGACCTGCTGTGCTGCTCGTCAACTTCTGAACAGTGACGTGCAGAGATTGTTTTTTGTTTGCTTGTGTTTGTAATTTGATCTCGTGTAACAACATTGTCCTTAGCTCACATATAACCACAGGGGCAACTCTGACATCCTGTCTGGGGAGGGGGGAGAAAAATCTTGTTTTTTCCCGTGCTTGAAATTTGACAGATTTCCAGTTTGGACAGGTTAACATGTTTATATTAATCTCATCCTGTTATATAAGATCAGAAGTCTGATGTTTAGGGAGCAGGGCATTCTGTCTACATTTTGGTTTCCTATAAAACACTGCGGGCTTTTTGGTTTTGTTTTGTGTTTGTTTGTTTTTCTTTTAAAATTTTGGAGGGTTTGGTGGCAGCTTTGCTCTTGCCTCTGCTGACGTCAGGATTCCAGCCCAGACAGTCATGCGTTTGAGTTGCTGGAAGATAATGTCAGGAATGTGCCGGTTTAGGTTTGTAGCTCCCAACTGCCTTTCCTGATGGGAGTAACTGCGCGTTAAGAGTGAGTCTAGGAAAGCAGGACCGTAAAAATTATCTGGATGTTTGCTACTTTAAAACAAATGAACAACAACAAAAAAAACTTGCTGAATACAGAAGTGTGCATATCTAATAAGAATAGGTTTGGTTGCCAGAGTGGGGCAAGCAAGGAAACAGCAAAAAAAATACCCCAACCAGAACACAACTACCTCTTCCTGGTGCAGCACCTGCTGGGTGCTGGGATGCTTTGTGCCTGTCTCTACCACAGCTCTGGTCAGTCATGCTTAGCATCTTTTATTGCATCTTCCTAAAATATGCCTTGTTGCCTGCACTGTTTATCACTTCATGAAATTACTGTGCAGCCAACAGGGACAAGCAGCACCCCAACAACCAAGAGGGATGGTACCATAACCGTTTATAAACCCTAAGGGTGAAAATGGTTTATCCCAAATATGCTACGTGTGRGTAATGATAACAAATTATGTCATGGAAGTCTAGACCATTTTGCAAGATTTAAAAAAGTGTCATATAGGTTACTTATCGGAGACCCTGGTTTCTGTGAAGGCAGAGTTAGAAATTAGTATTCTAAAGACTCTGTGCAGCCGAAAAACTTGCTCGGTTGTTTGTGTACATCTGCAAGTGTGTGCTGTTTCAAGAATATCAACAATTCTTTAGGAATGCAGATTTGAGTTCTTGGAGGCCTGGACAGGATGCATGGCTGAGGCAGGATAGAATACATTGAATAATATGACCTCTCTATTGGCTTAAAGGTTTACAGAGCAGGTAAAGTTTTACATCTGTGTCATACACTATGACTTTCCTTTTGTATATCAGGCACTTTATTTTTTTTCAGGTTTCCAAAAAAGGAAACAGTTTATTCTTGGAGAAAATCTATAAGCTTTTTTTAAAACCTTATTTAAGTTATACTTCAATCTTAATTTTACATCAATATGATAGCACATTTCTCAATCATTGATCTTGCTAGCTTGTTAGCCCACATCTCAGCAAGTCCCTTCACATACTCAAACTCAGATTTGTTTGCAAGTATCTTTCTCTGCATCTTATTGTGGGTACAAATGTTACTCATTAGAGCTTCTGTGTGCAGCCCAAAATGTGGTGATTGGAGATCTAGCTGTAAATATTTGTGTTTGTGTTCCTTATCTCAGTGTTTTTCTTTGTTTTTAGCTTAAGAGGGTTCAATCTTGTTTCAGGATGCAAGTGAAAGTGTGTCAATGGTCTTTTGTTTATTGTAAAATCATAAAATATTGTCATTTGCTGTAATTAGAGTGCAGAGCACTGGTGCGGTGACTCAGCAGGGAGACGCGCATGGGCTGGCTTGCACCAGTGCCATCAGGGCCTCGCTTTCAGATAATTTTAAATGCACTTGGAGGTTTTTAAATAAAAAGAAGCTGGTTAGTTATTAACTTGCAGGAATATCTGATTTTAGAGAACAGAGGATTACAAAACAAACTGGATTTTCACCAGCTCCTGAAGGGCAAACAGTACATTGCATCTGGGGGAGAGAGAATTTGCTTCTTGCTTTACCCTGCAGTGTGTTTGTGTTAAAGCTTTTTTTTTTTTTTCGCTCTCCGAGTACTTGATCTAAAGTTAATTAGCACTCCGGGGGAAATGTGTTAACAAATGTACCTTTGACACAGGTCTGCAGCCGTGCTTTGCTCTGTAGCTGTGGGCTGGAAAGATTAGCTGGCAAAGCACCTTGTGCTGCTTTTGAGGAAACTCTACAAATACAAGTGTGTGATGCTGGCTTCATGCTTCAGCTCAGCTGTGCTCTTGCAGCTCCAGCAGCATTTGCTGCTTTACAGCAGTGCCAGGCAAAACCTGGGCAGTTGTGAGGCGCGAGAGCAAACTCCTAAAAGGARGGTCCTTGAAGCCAGTAACAAGTGGCAAACGAGTCTGTTGGGGATGGTGGTTTCTACCTGATTAGACCTTCCCCTCCATTCTCCCCACCCCCAAAAGGAAAKAAAGTCTTGGCTTAGCACAAACTTTGCGGAAGAAATCCTCCTCCTCTGGTGCTGATCTTGATTAGCAATGAATAGCGGTAGTAAAGTCATTACAGTAAGCAGCTAGAGTAGAAAGGTAACAGTAATGCAATCGTAAATGCACTTACCTCCTCCCTGTACTTTCCCTTTTCGTAAACAGCAGGACAGAGACTCAGAAGTAAAAACTCGTTTAGAGGGTGGGATTCTTCAGCAGAGTTCAGATCTGGGTCAACATACAAATGTTGTGGTGGCATCTGGCCATCTTGACTACTGAACTTGGTGTATTTTACATTCTGACCTCTCTGGAAATGTGTATAGGCATTTTTCAGTATTTGGCTTGTTTAGATGTTGCTGTGCAGCATCACATCCTGATTTATTCCCTGTCAGGAACAGCTCATATTTTAGGAAGTTTGCAGAGCAGGTCTCTTCACACTCACTACTAGTGCTCTGGAGTTGGGACAGCAGGCTGCARTTTCAGCCTGGTTTGTATGAATCTGCTCTGGACTTTGTCTGAAGCCCTCAGAACCCAGTGCCCAGCTGTGCAAGTGCAAAGGCAGCACTGCTGCCGGGCACCCTCCCTGTGCTGGGGCCGGACTGCCGTGCACAGGCACCCAYGCTCCTGCGCTGCTCCCCTGGGGCCAGCAGCTGCCTGGGGCTCTGCAGATGATTGTGAAGAGCTAGACTTAATCTCGTTGCTTGATACAAAATGAAATTTTCTAGCTTTTACAGTCCTGCAAGGTGTTTCGGGCTGGCAAGGCTGGCTGTAAGCGATGAATGGCCATTTCCATCCTGCCCACAGCTTGGCTTTGCCCCCTGCGCTGCAGCGTGCGGTGGTGCTGGGTGTTCCTRTGAGCACTTTTATTTTGAAGCGCAGGTGAATGAAATCCTGATCCCCTCTGCAGCGGGAGATCTCCTTGCTTTGAGTTGCTGCTAGATAAATGTGGCCTTGACTCAGTAAAATATGTCCAAAACTACTGGATGGAAGCCTTCTGGCACAGCATTGCACTAGGACTTTGCTGCTCAGGAAGAGAGTTTTATTGCATTTTATGCTGYTCAGCTCTTCCTCTCTGCCGGCAGCCCAAGCCAAGCAAATACCCCCTCATGGACATYGTGTAGAGCTGTGTCCAGCTGCAGGGCTCTGTGCTGGGACACCAAGTCTGGCGATGCCCCTGCACGGCCACCCAAGGTGTGAAGGCAGCTGTGGCCCTGCTACCCATCTACACGCACCACTGTCCCCCTTGGTGCACAGCAGCCCCATCCTGCCGCCCTGGAATGCGGTGAGAGAGGCCACAGCTGCACTGAGATGCTGGTGCTCAGCAGGCTTGAAGTGTTGTTAGGAGTGAGGGGCTGTGCACTTCCCTCCCATGGAGGGAACAAAGGATAGAAATAGTTTTTTATGAAGTTGATTCTTCATGAGAAAGCTCCAGAACGCATTCTTCTCGGTGCTTGTATTACTGCCCTTGCTTTCTGTTTTTATAAACTGCTGATTTTTTGCAAAAATGGATATACTGATGAGCAGTTGTCCAAGATTATATAAAAAATGAAATTTAAGGGTGAYGCTTTCATCYGCATGCTTCCTGCCTATCTGCCTGRCTCTGATCTTGATACATTTTCTCAGTAATCTGACTCCTTAGCACCCACATTGAGGTTCAAAGTCAGCTCAAGACAAGTGCAAAACTCTCTCAGGGCTTGAAAACTTGTTTGCTGCACAAACAGGTTCTCCCCCTGGTTCTCACATCTGAATAAAGTGATCACCCAGCAAGAACTGTATTTCTACCCTGTTGAACTGTGGTTGTAGCTTGATTAAAAGGAAAACAAGAATTTTACTAACTTATTGTTTTCCTGAACAACTGAAATGAAATTTTCAACATCCCTAAATCAACAGCTGGCAGTTTTCAAAACCTGACCTGACCATCCGTCAGAAGCTCATGARGAGGCCTCAACACTAAGGCTCATGTGCGGCCTTGACTCTTTCCTTTTCCCGGTTGTGGGGATGAGCTGGGAGCTCCATCCTGAGACGTTAGCTCCTGTCTCGGGAGAATGACTTGTGCGTGATCCTACCTGCCTCACAGGCAGGAAATTCAATTATTGCTTCCACAGCAGCTCTGGCAGGGCCCATCTCCGTGAAAGATGCGTTCATACATGGTATGTCCTGTATTTTTGTTTATGCTCATGGAGTTAAGTTTATGCTGTGTACACCACAGACAAATAATAGTTGCCATGGGTACCATAGCCTTGAATTTTCTACATCTTGAGTGATTAAATTCTGCACCTCAATTTTACATTATTAGTTTATTTCTGTAAGTCCTTATTTCCTTGGTTTGTTCTCCCTGGACAGCAAAGCAGTGCATTTCACAGGCTGCTTGTGCCTGACAGTGTTTCTGTATTTTGCTCCCCAGGTTTTGGGAAAGGCTGGGAGCTGCTGGGTGACCCATGATGGGCAGCAGATGCTGCAGCAAGGTGCTGTGCAAGCAGCACTTACTGCCTATTCCCAGGGAGCTGTCCAAGCCCCAGCGCTGCAGGGAGGCAGGGCCAGCACCGCTGTCCTCTGCATGGGCAGCCTGGCTCCTTCYTCCGTGTCTCCTGGGGATGGCTGACAGTTCTTACAGCTCTTTCCTACAATATCTATTTTTGATTAGACTATCTCAACATTTGTGTTAGTCTCAAAATAAATGTGTTGTAACAGCAGGGAGTAAAATGCAGAGAGRCTCCAGGTCCCATCTAGGGTTCGTATATACTAGCACCACACTGGGACTCTGCCACCAGGTAGGAAAATGGGGACAGGAGGGAAGTACCAAGGTGTGTGGCTGTAATCAATTATACCAGTGTTGTTTATGGTGTAAGTTTGTCCAGTTGGGAGTTTTTAATCCCACTCCTACTGCACCAAAATGGCTACATCTGTGACTGATGGGATATGGAGGCCTGTATGATACCACCAGCTGTTCTCTCCAGCTCCTTGAGCACTGCCCAGGTTTATTCTGTAACCTTATCCCTCCAGAAAATGGCATAAAATAATATTGAAATGGGAACCACAAGCTGTGAAAACATAACTCTCTCTGGTACATAAAATGAGTAAGTAGCAGTTAAAGGCAAAACAAAAGGGTGTAAAAGGACAGCGGGAGCTTTTGCTGTTTAGTCCCAAGGGYTCCATAAATAAAGCTAGGTTGCTAGATACTGGCAAAGCTGGGCACCCCTAACTTAAGACATGTCATTGGCCATGGAATAAGTGGTCCATAGACGTGACTGATGTGGACAGAAAGGGAGAGTAATTTAGAGGAGCACTGCTGTAATGTTAGGCTCGTAGCTGCAGGCCCCCAAGCTGGACGCCAGCRCTGTGAGCCGGGGAGC
The DNA here is from genome assembly GCF_003342845.1 of Nothoprocta perdicaria. NCBI lineage: Eukaryota > Metazoa > Chordata > Aves > Tinamiformes > Tinamidae > Nothoprocta > Nothoprocta perdicaria. The sequence continues at coordinate 4,078,026 of NW_020455655.1, forward strand.
GCTTTCCTCCAGTAACCGCTTACAGTGGCTCAGCTCCATTATCTCTCACTGTTTACTTTGAAGGCATGATAATTAAAGCTAGAGTGCCATCTACATTGTAATTAGCATGCTGCTTTGCACCTAATTCATTCCRACAGTATAGATTAATGATAGTAAGTGACCAACAAGGATTTATCATGAGATGGTTGTCTGTTCTACAGGCTGCTTCCAAACAATTACAGGAAGCAATTGTTGAGTTTGGGCTATTGTCCTTGTGTAATCACACATGTCAATTCCTAGCTTTGTTTTGCAGTAAAACTCATCCATGGGCTTAATAAAGATTTAGTTATCCTGAAGAAGCTGAACCTCAGCCACGTTCTGGTAAACATGGAAAAGAGGCACAGACTGGTGATACTGCTCTGATTTTTTTTTATTATATTTTTTTTTCTCTCTCTGGCCTTCTAGGGTTCACTGTTCTGCTGTTATCACTGTGACTTGGGACTGAGCAGCCTTTTTTGAAGTTAGGTGCTTTGTTATGTACAACATTCTTGAGTGGTTTGGGTAGCATTCAGCCATGCAGCGAGGAGGGTTCGTGGGGCTGCGCAGCCTCGCTCCCTACCTGTGCTCTCGTCTCCAGCAGCTGCCTTGGCACCCGGGGGAGGAATTGCCTCTTTCTGCAGCACGCGCTGCAGGGCCACTGTAACGTGGCAACCTTGTGTGCTGAGAGTCGCCCTGTGTGTAGGCAATATAGACAGTAAGAAAGCAGTCAGAGTTGATGCGTCATCAATAAAAGCCTCCATGACCGATATACATGATAGAAAAGAGATGCTTCCTTTGAAGGCACGGGATCCAAGCCCCCTGCCATCATAGGTCTCAGAGGGCTTTGCTGTTCATATGGTCCTACTTGCAAAACGTCTTTCAAGCCAAACCAGTCTTGGCTAGGGAGACAACATCATGTCACGCTAGGCAGAAAGTCATGAAAAAAATGATGTAAACGTGGTGAAAATTTCCAAAACATACATGGTGCCTGATCTCTTGTTACTTCTTGCAAAATGTAGTTTCATCATTCCTTTTTCTTATAATAGCTTCCTTGTGTACACAAGGACTTAACCTGGCTTATTCCAAGTGCGTCACATATTGCTGCAACAATACTTGATTAACAAGATGATCAAATTGTGCTGTTCCACCTGTCAATCGATAGGAATTAACATACAGGAGCCTAGTCAAAACTGAGATTATAAGGGAGGTTTGGGTGGCTTTGTGCTGATATATGCTCATATGAGGCACTGAGACCCACTGCCTCTTCTCCCAAAGACTGTCCTCTTCCTTGCTCCTTGTCTGTTCCCACTTCTATGCCCCTCCTGGCCTCCCTGCTGGGGAGACTGAGATATTTTGATAAAGTAGGTGAGCRGTGGAGTTGGGGGAATGCCCTGCAGTGGGGTTCTGGCAGCAGCGTGTGCTGGAGCATGATGGGCTCACCTGATGCGTGCCCAGGTTGGGCCTGGAAAGCAAGGCTGCAAAGGGGCTTTCTTTTTGCATTTGGTAAAACATGTATTGACATTGGAGTTTCCCAATGAGCAGTAGTGAAAGACGATGTTTCTTTGGGAAAAGCTTGTTGGATGGAGCTGTTCGACTCCTCTCTGGCAGGGATTCAAATCCTAGGAGAAGACAGATTTAGCTGGTGTCCCAAGACATTCAATATTAAAGGAGACTGGAGGATGCTGGGGCTCAGCTTGTCCCAGGGGAGTGGTGGGCACAGAGCAGGTCTACCTGGTGCCACAGGCCCTGTCAAGGTGACACTTGTGTTGGGGCAGGCTAAAGGACATAACGTGCAACCATGGGGAGGCCTCCCCAGGCCCGGGGGCACCACTCAATCCCTATCACTGGGCTGTGGGGTGCCAGAGAACCATGGGAGTGGGCTRAAGCTGCTCCCTACCCAAAATGGACTCAAACTGGCCTCTTGCAAATGTGATCTGCCAACTCAGTGTGGGTTATTTCTTCAGGAGCAGCTCAAAGCGTGAGGTTTGGATCCCAAGTGTCTCTGTTTATGGCAAAAGGAGCTTATTGCTGTGCTTTGCCCTGCACAGGAGACATCATCCTGTCCAGTGYTGCACCCTGAGAGGCCTCTGCTCCAGGGCCATGGTTGCTCTTTCCTCAGGGTTAATGCAGGATGAACCAACAGCCCTGGTGAGATGAGCAGTTACAGAAAGGACCAAAGAATGTGCCCCTGGGACTCCCCTTTGGTTGGCTTGCTACAAAATTCATTGAGAACCAGGTATATCAGAACCATTTCCCCTCCCACATCTCAGGGAATGATGTGGGGTGCCTTGGGAGAGGAGGAGCTAGTGGATGAAGAAGCAGGTCCCTGGGGTCCAGCACTGACTTTTGTTGCGTTAGTGGTTGTTGCTGCTGGCTGCAGAGACACCTGCTCTGGGTGTCAGCACTGAAGGAACCAGGGCTTTTCCCCTCTGAAATCAGGAAACAGGGATTGGGAGCAGAGCTGGATGAATGGTGAGTTTTTTTGGTGTGTTGTCTGACCCACAGACTATGAACAGCTAAGTGCTCCCTAGATGTCATAGTTTTCACATCATTTATCTTCTCTGTATCCACATGACTGTACATAGCCAAGAGCTAAGGTTTTGTTTACTTATTTTAGTATGCTTTTTAGGACCTAAAAAGATGGGGGCACTCATGAAAGTAAAACAGCAGCCTTTATTAAGGAAAAGTGGGATTATACTGTCTAGTTGGCTTCCTACCTATGTGCCTGCATCCAAATATGCTCACCTAAGTCTGCCAACAATTTGCCAAGAGGACAAGGTAGTACCTGTCACTTAGCCACTAACTTTTTTGGCCGGGTTAAAAAGAAAAAAGAGAGTGAACAACTAATAGATTAAGAACAGCCAATGACCCAGAAACAAACAGCTGCAGCCTTTCTGGATTTTAGTCTTGAAAGTGCCTGCAAGTTTATGCAGCACCTAACACACACACACACACACACACACAAAAAAAAAAAAAAAAAAAAAAAAAAAAAAAATTCATTTGTGGAAGTAATTTGGTGGTGCCCAGGACAGGCTTGTCGCTAGGCTCTACGTGGTTTGATCCTGTCTGCTCTCCTAGCTGCGAGGTAGCTGAGCTACAAGGCAGGCAGTGATTTTTACTGGTAATTAGTGTTATTTGCAACATCAGCTTTTTGTAATCGTTAAATACAGCAGGAGCAGTAAAATTGGTTTTGTTGTGTTTGTGAGCATGTGAGGGGCTGTGGGCAGGACTAAGGAAGAAATTTTCTTTGTGTTCTGAGCGTGCCAGTGTGAGACTTGTGGCTTGTCAAGGCAGAGTGGAAAGAYGGTAACAACACAGCTCAGCACTTCTGTTTTTGGAATGTTTCTATCAAAGCTTTTTAGGTTCCTTTTCTGTATTTTGCAAATCATTTTTAAAAAAGTTAAACCTCAGGGGTTCTTCTGAAAATTATTCCCTCATGCTTTCAGCTGGAGCAATGTTCTGGTGTTGACATGAACTTACAAAACTGTTTCTAAATAAGGTCTTATAGAGTTAACTGAGACTTTTTGCTTAGTTCTAGACTCRACTCTTCTGTAAACCTTTGAAGTGGATTCTAGATAACCTGGCACCATTTAGAGCACTGAAAATTCTTGCATAATTTGACCTGTCAAAATACTCAAGACTTCTAGATTTATATACCAAGAAATTACCATTTTTCATCAAATATCAGCTGTTTTCAATTGTCTCTTTCCATTTTAGTCATCTTTTTCTATGAATGCCTATATATCTTTAAATCATCTTGAAGCACTCTGTTTTTCCACTCACCCATTTGCACATGCTGGTTTCTCTCCCCACTGGAGTGCTCCACAAATGCCACGCACTGAAGGAGCAGGATCATGCACACAGGCCTGAGCGCTCGGCACCAGTTCTGCAGCTTCGTACGGGGAAAACCTGAGGACAGTGGCCAGTTTCTGTGTGTCTTCACTGCTTTATTTTTCTGCAGCTCTGAGCAGAAATACTGAGGCTGCAACAGCACTGAGCTCGATGCCCTGGTCCACGGTCTCATGGTGGGCAAGCTGGCTCCCGAATGCGGGACCGTTTCTGTCTCTGTTCAGCACTGAGTTCAAGCCCATGGGTCTTCTAAGGGTCCGACTAAGGAGCGTTGCTGAAGTGACTGTGCTGGCTTGTCACATGCCATGTCACAGCCTCTGCTGGCCTCAGCTAGTGTTCATATGGCCTACGTAAGAGGTTAGAGTGTGGTTAGGTGATCAGATTCCCAATTAAAAAGGTAGAGTGAGGTACAGGGGCAGGCCTTACAAAAGGTGTCCATGCAATCTTGTGTTGAGCTTCAAAAAAAGCATCACTGCTGCTGTCCTGCTGTTTCTGTATTATCTRAAGGCAATCCTACATTTGCCTCAATTTGTGCTACTCTTACGTAACATGGGTTTGTTGACCTCAAATGAGAATGCAATTTATCTGACCTTTCATCTCTTCTATACAAACACCTCCAGACTCCTGATGGATGTCTGTGACACATGCGTTTTCCTTTCATTTGACACACATGCAAGCTGAAATTATTGAGAGGGGAGAAAGAAATCTTGAGACTGAGCACAGGAAAGTTTGTCAAATCTCTTTCCAACAAATTCTTTTTCTCATCAGAAAAAGAAATTCAAAACAAAACACAGTGCAAGATCCAGGCTTTTATGGCATTTGCATCCTAACTCGAGCTGTTGTCATGCTGCGCTCTGCACAGCAAGAGGAGGAGTTGGGCTGAGGCCTGCCAGTAGGCCCCGAGCACTAAACCTTTCTGTCCGGAGTAGGATATGTAAAACTACATTTCCCCAGGACCGCTGCCAAATGACTAATCTTGGACACTTCCCGGCATTCCAGTATGTCTGGTTAGTGGTTACTCTAGCCATCCTATCATGTTTTTGGGAACCAAAAGTTTTGCACACTAAAGCAAGGTACATATTACACAAAGGGTGCCTATAGTGGATTTAGATGGAGCTAGTGCACAGCACACAGTGGCTTTACATCAAAGATAACCATATGAAGACGGAGCATTCAAAGCCAGAGACATGGTGGAAATAGACCCTGTTCTGCACAATGTGGTGGTGGTGTTTTTTCCAGGAGTCGTGAGCAGAGATGGGAAGGATTTTTTTTAAACCCTGAGTGAATGAATTAGATCTTTAACTTCTATTCTCATTTTCATGTAAGTGACAACTCTTTGTGATGCCCAGAGGTGAGCTGAGAGGCAGTGTTCTGCAGTGAGCTGCTGCTCGGATGAGTATCAAACTAGTTCTAGTAAAAAAAAAGCTCACATTTTCTGGAAAGGCAGCCCAAGCTCATGCTCTCCTGTTTCACAAACTTGCTTGCTCCAGTTTACTGAAGCACTCCCTGAAACTGTGCTACAGTGAGTCCTTCATCACATGGTTCACAAAGCTGCCTTGGTTACAGAGCAGCACTTTACAGACATACTCAAATAGTCACTTGAGTGTCATCTCGTAGGACTTTCTCTTTTGCTTAAAGAGTAATTTATTCTTTAAAAAGAACAGTAATGTACTAGGCCTGTAATTATCTACTGTACGAAGCTTGAGCAGTTCCCTGTATGTCCCTCGGTGTGTCTGCCAGGAGTATTCCTAGTTCAGACTGATGCATTGTAGGTCTCACTGTTGGTCTTTTCTTCAACCCGTGGTTTCCATGGGTGAGCTGCAAGGGCTCTACAAGAGATGTCCTGTCCAGTACTGATCATGTTCTAATATGSTTACCTTTTAATTGTAATCTTTAGACCTAGTTTTGTTCTTATACTATGGGATATTGGGCCAAAGGTGGCACCATGCAGGCTGTGTTGCTGTGAGATAACAGCTGTGAAGTTCTCCCTCTTCTTCACCTAAACTCGAACTCCTTTCTCCTCTTGTATGGAAGCCCTGTGTTTTGGGTCTCCTGCTTGGCATCAGTACCTACCAGGCAGGACTGACTGTGTGGAAGGACACCAGGAGGATGAGCCCATTACGTGAGGAGGGAGGGATGTGCTTCGGAAACCTGGTGCCCAGCCCCTGCTATAACAGTGTTATCTTGCCTTTATAGGTGGCACTAAATTTTGCTATAAATGTGTTAAGTTTATGCTTAGATGGCCCTATTGTCTGAGAACTATATACTCAGTAAGCTGTCACACCCATGCAAGGAGCTAGAGAGGCCTGGTTTTGCGCTTGGGCAATTCTCTTACTTGGGAAATGCACTTTGAAGGAGGACTGAGTAGCTGCTTGAAGCGGGATGTGTTTGTGGCTGTGGATGCTGACCGCAGGCTCCTCAGCAGCTGACAGAGGTGGGGGATTGGCCTGTGCTGGGAACGTGCTGGGCCGCACAGCAAGCGCTGCGGCCTCCAAGCTGTGCCGGCCCCCGGCTCTGCCCTGCCCAGGCAAGGAGGGAAAAGCTTCAGGCAGCTCTGGTTCTTCTCTTTGGCCCCAAGAGGCCCTTGGAGTGCAGGACAAAATACATTTCCTCAACCCYAGCAACTTTCTCTAGAGTGGATCAGCAGGCAGCAGACTTATGGTCTGTGGCTCGCTGTGGCATTTGCAAGCGTCCCAAGATGCCTGGGTTTGGATGACAGTGTCCCAAAGGCATGCCTTTGTATTCCTGAACCTGCAAACAGCATGGGAAAGACATCAGAGAGACGGACAGAATTGGCCCTGAGGGCTTCAGAGAAGCTGATCTTGATCCTGGAGCTCCTTGCATGGATCCCGGCACCTGTGGGTTCTTTTGTCCCACCCACCACAAGTGCTATTCATAAATCCTTCTCCTTCGGGAATCACGCTATTATGCAGGAAACATCAACAGTTCCAAGCTTCAATCAAAAAATATGAGAGTCTTTAAAATGAGCAGAGTTAAGAAAATACATGGAGATGAGAACAGTTGCCTGGTATAGCTGTGGAGAGGTTCACAACAGGTTTCTGAGCYTCCTTAGGAGTGTCATTATTCCCATAGACAACCAAGTCAACCTACAGCACTCAACCCCCAGTATAGCAGCTCCTTTTAAGTGCAGTGGTTTCCATCTACAACCGGGCTGGGAGACCTGCTGGCCTTTTTAGGGTCAGCACTGCTACACTAAATGCCACTTTAATTTATTACTGCTAGCATTTTCACGATATATTTACCTTCTGAGAAGTGTAATTTTAAGTAAGTATCAGAAGGTTCAGGCAATTAAAAGCCTTTGGGTGATTGCTAGACAGTTCAAGTTTCTTGTTGGCACAAAGTAGCTTGTTCTTTGCTCRCTGCAATGATCTACCTCAAGGAGAGTCAGAGCTGTGCTATGGAAATGTAGATTATTTTAAAGTACTTCAGAAAGTAAAGAATTGTGTTAAACTATTTCAAACATGATTACCTGTAAACCACTGAAGTTTCAGAAGATAGATACTGTGGCAATGATTCTCAGCTATGACAAATTTCTTAGGCGACTTAAGACAAGACACTCAATTTATATTTTACAATCCTTAAGGAGTACAGAATGGTGAATAAACCAGTATTTATGATGTGTTCCAGTATACCTATGATAGGACCATATGCAGACTTCAGATAAATGAGAGTTCATTTTTATTTGAAGAAATGAGATAAGGAACTAATAGCAGCTCTCCTAGAAGAAATTCAAKATCTCTATATTAGAAGCTCTTTTTTTCCACTTAGGTAGTTAAAAAGGCTTGGATATAGTGCATTTTCATGTGCATAATTTAGTCAAGCACTTTAAATTCTTTTAGTTACATGGCTCCCATCTGTGTTTTTTGTTTTACCACTTTTTTCCACTGCTCAGCTCCATAATTGTTTCTTTTAGCCACAGTCACCTAAGGTCAGGCTGTACCTTGCTAGAGAGCTGAACTGCAAACAAGGCTGGCTAAATCASATGTCTCCAGCCTTCTCCGGTGATTAATCCTCCCAATTCTGGGCCTGTGTTTGGCAAAGCAACAAAAATAAACTTTTTATCTCAGAAGTTTGCATTCTCCTCAAGTGGAAGATGACCTGTGTAATTTCTGTTTTTTAAAGTAGGGTCTAATATGGAAGCAACTTAAGATTTATTTTCATAATGCAAGGGACACAAACTCCATTTCTTGGGGTATGTGTGGGGTTTGTGCTTTGTATTTTTGTGTTTTTACACACAAAAAAACATTTTATTGGGGTGGGTGGGGAAGTGAATTTAGTCTGATAAAATTGTAGAGTTTTCCCTGAGGTGTCTTTGAGATTGCTTTCAGTAGCACTCATAGCGCTCTCGTAAGAGATGCTCTGTTATAACAAATATGTTTCTGACTTTAAATTCATGAGAATGCAGCCAAAGCACGTGCAGTTCATACTCTGATAGGAAACTGGCCTGGATGCTTCATTTTTTGTCTGAGATCTACAGCTCTGCAAAGAAACTTTTATTCCTGTTTCAGTATCYGTCTTGCTTGTGGTGTTTTCTCTTCCTCTTATATCTTCCCAAGAACTGGGTATGCCATGGGTACATCTAGAACAAATTTGGACAATCCAAGTGGTAAGACGAGGAAGGTTGATCAACTTTGTCCCTAGAGGTGCAGGGTGGCCCAGGAGCCTGTGGGTGCTGCTGGTGTGACCTGGGTGAACATGAGGACCTGGAGTGGTGCTGGCACCTGTCACCCCAATTGGGGCAAACCAAATAGCGTGTCRGATAACGGCCTCTGATGGGAAAGTGTAATCATAGTGATGGGAAGGTAAAATCAACGTACTGATGTATAGGCCATTGCATCAAGGCAGTAAAACACATGTTGTCATGTAGCAGAATGGTGTGAAAARGGAGAGAGAGTGGAGGAAAAAATAAAAGTCTTAGAAGAAAACGAGCAGTGCTCTTCACCGGGTGTTTACGTGTTCCTCATATAGGTCAGTATTGTGTGGATACCTGGGAGAAGGTGCTTACACAGTGATTTTGATAAGTGCCCTAATGCATCTGAGAGGCTGGGGAGACCCTGCGTGGGGCGGGCCAGTGGCCGGCAGGGTGGGCATCGTCCCGCTCCGTCCCCGCGCGCTCCGGCCGCCACCTCCTGCCCTGTGCTCCAGCTGCTGCCACGCTCTCCATGCACCTTCAGCTCTCTCCTCCCCACCAATTTCTAACAGTACTTGTGGCCCTCCAAAGCATAGGAGCTTTTGAAGGGAGTGGGGAGGGGGTGTTGGCACATGAAGGGGCCCTGGGGACAGGGCTGGGAGAGCAGCCACCSTCGCTGTGCTCATGTCCTGCTGTTCCCTGGCCTCCCACTGCTACCCCAGAGAACAAGAGCTGGGCTGGGGGCCAGCTTGTGCCTAATTACATACGACAACTTTCAACTTCTCAGTCTTGTGTTTTAACACCATGAAAGCTCTAATGTAAATACCTCTCAAGTCCAGGCTGATTTTGGAGGCTTCAGCTGTGAGCTAGAGGAAAACCATATTTTCAACAGACTTTCTTTGGGGTGGTGGGGGGAGGAGAGGAAACATTGTGACCAAGCATATGAATATGGATTAGTGGCATCCGCCATCCACAGAAAGTTCAACATATCACAGAAAAGATTAGTGTTTGACAGAGCAGAAGGAAAGTACAAAGAAAGCTCTTTCTGTGGATTAGAGACATTATAAATTGCAGTGATGCCTGTATGCCTAAAGAGAAACATCTAAAGGCAACCTGGGTGCTTAGGAATTGATAAACTATGTTGTCACCTGCAACAGAACTGAAGTACAACTTCTAAGACTGTATTTCTACTGGATATGCAGAGTGCTTTGAAAGTTGTTGTCCTGCTGCAAGGCAGAGAGAGCAATTTTGCAAGACCATTTGTGTCTCAGAGCAACCTTTTGAGGAGGCACTCTTAAAAGAGGAAAAAAAATCCAGGAACAGCCAACACATGGGAGCAGTTTGCATTTCTCTGATTGGTTTTGTTAAAGCAGTAACCCTATGAAATGAGTTTTGTATTATACTTAATGYGAACACCTACAGTCTCTCTTCTAGCACAGCATTTCAAAACAGTCCTGAAATAGTGACTTTTAGTTTATAAAATTYACTAAACCTTGAAAGGAAATGCTATAAGGGATGGAATTTGGAATATTGCTTTTTCTCCTTTAATTTATTTTTCTYTTTGATGTTACGTAATGAGCAAAACACCTCACAGCTGGAAGCATAATTTCAGCTGTGAGATGACTCCAACTTTTTTTTAGTGCACGGACAAGTGGTTTTAAAAATCAGAAGTGAAATATTGTTTGAGAATTGGGCCTAGTCCCAAGGCCTCTCTTCACGGCTGACTGAAGCTATATGGAAAATCAGGTCCATGTTGGTCCCTCGGCACTAGAAGGACCCATGGTCCTCCTGAGGGGCCTCCTCATGCCTCATGGAGTAGGATGAGAGAAGGTTTTGGGAAGGGGGGAACCAGTCACTTGGCCTGAGCAGGTCCAAGTCCAACCTCGTGTGCTGTGGAGTGATGATGTTGCTTCCTGGGGGATTTGATGGAGAGGACGAAGGTTTCCTGGTGTCCCTCTCCCAGAGCTTGCTAGCAACTGCCATGAGTCGGGGCAGTGCAGCCTGGAGCTGTTCCCTGCTGCAATTGTCACGATCCTGCGCACCTAGCATGTGTCCTAGATGTTCCTTTCGGTTCCTTCCAGGCGTCGAGGGTTGCTCTTTGCTGTTGTGCCTGGGGGTGCTCTGCCCAGAGCAGCCCAGACTGTGGCCCTGTCCCTGGAGTGTCCAGGGCCCTGGCATCAGCCCCTGCCTTGGGGCAGGACCCCGGTGCCGTCCTGGGCAGCCAGAACCGCGCGCTGCCGAGCTGCTGAGCTCCCTCTGGATAAACTGAATTTGGACTGTTAGCTCTTGTAGTATTTTACTTGAATACCTGTATTTTTTTCCTGGTGGAAAACTGGCTTTGCTGGGATTTGCTGTTCTTGCTGAAAGTAAGCATTGCTGGGCTTAGAAAAGGCTTGGCAGTGTGGTTATTTTGAGCATTTTAGTGAACATCTTATGTAGCAGAAATAAGATGTTAGGCATTTTCTTCCTCCCTTCCCCTGCCCCTCAGTGTCACAAGAGCTTTCCCATGTAAATCAGAATGATTGGTGAACAGCTTCCTTTCCTTTTAAGAGATCAGATTTTGAATTCCTCAGGATTCAGAGCTTGTTTGAAAATGTGGCTACTTTTTTGGTGCCAAAGACTTTCAAAGGAACAAAAGTCATTTCTGGGTTCTCGAAAGATCTGAGCAAGAGGGAAGCTTCACTGGGCTCAAAAGAGAAGCTGGGTGCAGTGGGTAGTCCTGACTTTTTCACATGACTGTGAGGCTTGCAAACCTAGCCTATCAAAACTTGAGCCTAACAAACTCCTGAGAATGCAAGCAGATGTTAAAATGGTTTATGTTTTTGTCCAGATGTGAATATTTGTTGTGGTAGAGAATTTAAGAGAGAGTTTGGTTTGGTTTCTTCATAAAASGAACATGTCCGGTAGTTTCCCTGGAAGCTCTCTGAAACCACAAGCATAGAGCAGACTAGGGCTCTGGGAAAAGGTGTGTTTGGCACTCGGAGCGAGCGATAAGGCGAGGGCTGCATCGCTCCTGGGCGAACGCGCCTGCTGAAGCGCGAGGCTGCATTTCAGGGACAGGAGAGGAAGCAGAGATTTGTGCCCTACAGGTATACAGAGCRAGACAAAAGAAGGAGATGGCGCTAGGGCTTATTTACGTCAGAGGAGTTTAAAAACCTGTGGACTGCGTATGGGGAACTGCTCACATCTGCAGAGTAGGTGCATACCCGGGAGGGCATTGCCAAGGTGAATGTAAAGCGTGAGGTCAGCCCTCCCCGGCAGCGCAGAGTTCGCCTCCCCCTCTCCATCTGCCTGGAAGCCTCACAGGAGGTTAAAGGACATGCTTTAAAAGTATTTTTCAGCTCTGTTCCCAAACCATTTTGGTGAATATTTTTTATAGCACTTGCTATTGTGACTGTGTTATGGAGCCTGTCAACCGCTGCAGCACCCAGCTGTGCTGGCGCTCACCATAATTCAGAGAACCTGCCAAGGGCTGTTCTGCTTAATATGACAGATCCTTCCGTGATAGCTGCGCTGCAGCCAGCCCTGGTGAGTGCCTTGGGGAGGAGGGTGCCCATTTGGATATGATTTATGTTCGTTAGGGCTGTGGTGAGTGAACCTGCAAGGGCTGCCTTCCCCTTTTCAAAAACTGAAAAGATTTATCTTCCCCACACATCCTGAGAGAAACTCTGTCCTCTTTCTCTCTCTCTTTTTTTTCTCTTTCTATTCTCCCAGAAAACTTGCACTCTGGTTTCTCCACCTGCCCTCAATGTGTGTGTACATATATTTTCTTATCTCTCCCCGAAGTTGTCATCTCCTCTTGCAATTCCTGTGGTGTTGCTCTTCCCACTGCTCTGCTGCATGTGCAGACAGCTGTAAAATGGAGTTTACAAGAAGCCTGATGTACGAGCGCTGTGCCGTGGCACCGCAGCGCCTGCGATTCTTGTGCATTCCTCCCTGCAGCCGCTGCGCGCCGAGCCGCGAGTGGCAGGGAAAGTAACTTCCCCGACGAGAGCTTGGAGAAACAAAAATACAGTTGGAAAAATCATGAGGCATGAATGAAACATTACTCAGAGCCTGACTGCAATGTAAGAACTGGATGTGAAACATTCCTGGAAAAGCGGATACATTTGGAGGGGATAATAAATTGCACAACCATCTCTGGCTTTTCTGTGTGATGGTGGAGAGTGGTTCTCTTAGATGTGGGCTCAGCTTTTTGCACAYAGTGCAAGTAAAAATGCTGCCTTGCTCCACAGAGAGACCAATAGTCAGGGGCAGGGACACTGTATAGTTGGATGGGACTGAGCATTAAAGGTAATGGCTTGGTCTTCAGAATACATTTAATAGTTGCTTAAGTATTCAGATTRGGTCCAGCTCTTTTATATTCAAACATTTGTTTATAGGGCAAATTTTTTACGTGTCTGAGTGATCTAGGAACATAAACCTCACTGCCAGTACATGGGATTTTTGCTGTTGTGAGTATGAAATAAATGACTGCTCAGCATGACCACAGATGGTGGATCTGCTCCTTAAATAATAAATTCAGCAATCAGTGAAAGCAGTCTGTCTTGCAGGTGCACAGCCTGTCTCAGAGGGCTATTTTTGAGATTTTTTTCAGCTCCCACTGCTGCCCTCCTGCAGGGATCAGTTTCTAGCCTGTCTTCTGTGTGTGTCTGTTTCTGCCATTTATTTATGTAAAATATTTAGGTAGGTCAACACTAATGCCCCTTTAAGAAGCTTTAAGGGAGAAAAAATAGCATGTTGGCAAGAGGAGGTCAGAAGCTTCTGTGCTGTTTTGTAGCCAGGGGTGGCCGTGGCCAGTAGCCTGGCAGCTGGGAGCAGATGGGAAGGGGCTGTGGGACAGGAGCCAGTGGGGACCCTCTCCTGGGGAGGAGATGTGGGGCTGAAGAGTCAGGGAAATTGGCACATGGATTTGAAAGCCTTTCCTGAGCGTGCCTGGGTGGATAGCGGGTGGGACAGGATGCAGGGACTGAAAGCAAAGTCCTTGGTGCCTCAGCGTCCAAATAAAACCACTCTACTGGTGGAGGAGCTGGGTTGCTTCTTTTTTTTCCTTTTACTGCTTTTCTTTTACTCTGTGGCTGGACTCTGGCAAAGCCATGTGCTGTTGGSTGTTCTGGAATCAACCTGAATTATGGGTCTGGAGAGTGCTGAAGATGGCCCTGTTCATGGGGTGGCCAGAGGCTAAGGGAGGGCTGCAAAGCCTTGGGAAGCCCATGGATGGCAGACAGCAAGTCCCTTTGGAGGTAAGGGTTGGGTTGGGCACACTTAGTGTAGTTTTCTGAGAGAATTCTCATCCTTCGTTTAAAAAATTAGGACCTGAATGGGTTGCACACTAATGTATGTTGAGACGCTTGAGGGAGATTTTTCAGCTAATGAACAAGTGAATGACAAGAGAAGGATGACGCAAGGAGTGCTTAGAGATGGAGAGCACAGGATTTGGGGGAAAAGTAGTAAGAACTAGAAGGGATGTAAGCAAGAAAAGAGAGAAGGAGAAAAATCCTTAAAGGATGGGGCTGGGAAAGGACTTGCACATCTTGGGGACAGGAAGAAGTGCCATGCAAGTTTTTATTTTTACTCCAGTGAACAGTGTGCCTATCCTACCTATCTTGATCACTGGGGAGCAGTGAGTGYGAGGTCTAAATTACAGCTGCAATGTAAAGCCATTATGGCAGCAGTTATGATGGTGGAGCTTGCACATGTATGAAGTATCAGGGCTTTATATTGGTGCTAGAGGTGAGAAAGTTGATTTAGACTCTCTTCATGGCTCCAATTTCCAAGTGATAGGATTGTGTCTTTGCCGTAATGTGAATTACGCAACAACTGTAAGTCAGACTGCGAGGCCTCAGGTCAGCATTTCTGTTGAGCACTTTCTTTTTCTAGGATGTAAGGAAGGTGATGGAGAAAATGAAGCCGATGTATTCAGTATTTTCTGGGAGCTGGGGATGATTTCTCTCAGGTCAAATTTTATGCTTCTGTTGTCTGATAATTCCTGATTCTAGGATCCTGTCCCTTAGTGCACAAGCAAGCAGGGATACCCCGACCAGCTCACGGACTGCAATATGTTTAGGTGCCTGTGGCAAAGGCAGAATATACRTCCATACGTCTCTTCCTGGGGCTGGAAAGACGAGCCCTGTCCCAGCTTGCACGTGTCAGGAGTTACTGGTGTAGAGTCCATTCAGCCGTTCATGTCATGRCTTGTTTTCTACTGCTGCTCTTCCTCAGAGCTGGCCCAGCTGCTGCCCCTGGTCCAGGCACAAGCGGGGTTGTCCGGCTCTTCAGTAGGCCGGGAGGCACAGCTGGAACAAGCAGATGAGCTGGGTGGAGAAGCAATTAATGCAGCACCCAGTAACCTCCTGTGAGGGTGCAGGCTCGTGCTCACAGGCTCGCCTGCTCTGTGTCGCTGAACAGACCTCGCTTCAAAGCACCGTGGTATGCTTGATTCCCRAAGGTGCTAGTCCTCGTTGCTTCTGTGTAATTTTGTTTGCCAGAGTTGTGGGTGCTAAAGCATTCTCAGCATTTGATTTTGGTGCCAGACCTTGGCTCTAGGCCCTCATACATTTTTTTTTTTGTACCTGACGGGAGGGAGTTGTCCTGATGCTTGTGCAGTGTTGGGATGTGCAAGGGGAAGTGGTCAAGGACTGTGAGAAATGGATGTAGAGAAATGGCCAGACATACTGAGGGAAAGAGCCTCTGGTTATGGAAGTCTGCGGAGAGAGGGTGGATGAAGGGAGCAGAGGGTGAGTCCTGAAGTCAGTCTGTGGTTCACTGGTCAAGAAATGCAGGACTCCATATAATATATGGGCTAGATGGGGACCTGGCTGGATGCTTTATTTTTTATTTAAGCTTAGATATTTGTTCACTAAATACTTAGATCTTCTACAGCTCACTTGTCTACAGAGCAAGCTGATAACAATCGTTTCAAGATTTTTCCAGCCCCTTTCTTATTCCGCAATCCTGAATGAAATTGAACCTTATTCTCCATAAATAACCTTTCTCATTCCCCAGCTGTCTCCTCGAACTGCTTCTCTCCCGACCTCTCCCTCACTGACTCTGGACTGACCTTGCACTTCCCCCACAGCCCTGCTGCCCGTGCCTGCCCTCCTGTTCTTCCTATGCTCTTTTGTCCTGTTTTATTTTTTTGAATAATAGGGTCCATGATTTCCTGAGCTGTGCGCTTCTTCAAATAAGCTTGAACAAGACTCTTCCGCAAGCAGAATGGGTTCAATGTGTGACAGACAAAAATGACTACAACTAGCGTGCAATTTTGGTGTTTTCAACCCCTTTCGCCCTGATTTTCTAGACTGTGGGTAAATATGCTTACCCACAGTCTAGAATCAGGGACTAGATTTTGTATTTTTGTATTGGCAATGAAAAATACCTTTTTCCTTCTTTTTTTGAATTCAAGGGAAGCATGCCAGTGCCTTCACCAGTATTTGTTCAAATAGAAGTTTTTGTCTTTCACTGCATTTTCATTAGGGTAGCAGAACCCAGCAATTTCTCAACATTTTTTATTAGACTGCAAAGGAATACTCGGGAGTTTTGTGATGGCTTTATTCAGGGCAGTGGGAATTACCGTGTGAAAAACTTGCACATGGAGCCTTTTTTGATTAAATATGCTAGACTATAGGTTGCACTCATCAGATATTATTTTCTTAGGATCAGCATGGAAAAGCTTTCAAAAAAGAGCAAGGAGGTCATGTGTGTCCTATTTGTGTGTAAAGTTTGTTGTCTTTTCATACTGTTATGGTGTAACACTGTGTGTAGTAGTGTTTTCCCCAATATTTGCTTGTCCGTTATTTTTGATAAATTGCAGTATTGGTTGGATAGGAACATTTTATTTGCAAAATGGAAAGTGAAGATCTGTTTCTAATACTAATATCAAAAAAAGAAAACTGAAATGTAGCTGCAAATCAAATCTATTTTTACAAGTAGACAGCTTAACTCTAGGTGTCAGCACTGCAAACTGAATGTTGAGCTCTGAAAATGACGTTTTGCTGTCTCTGAGTTCTCCAGTGCCACCAGAAATAATGTGCACTATAGGAAATTTGCTGACRGATGCATTGAGGCTGAAGAGGAGAGCCCACACGTGTGGTTAATGGCACTGGTATGAGTTGTGGCATTCCTTTCCTATACAGCATCTTTCTAGCTGCATTTAAGCATGTCCTTAGCAAAGGAATGTGGTAAATAATGGTCAATCTGGAGAAAGAGCACAAGATTCCTCTCCAAATTTTCACTGCTTAAAGCAGGTATAATTAATGCAGCCCTTTCCCTTCATCTCTTGTTAAATGCTTATCTTAAGTAGGTATCCAAAGTGAGGAGAGAGCTCATAAAGCCACAGTCATTTTCTGGTCCTAAAAGGCTCTATAGATCAACTGAGTTAATGGGGTGGATGAAGTTTATGTGGCTATTGTTTATACTCCAAAACTGTAGAGTGGGCAAGAGACCAGGGAAAGAAAGGCTTTGCTTGCTAGCCTTTCAGTCTAGCAATTACTGGAAGTAAATAAGAGCAATTTAACAGTGCAGGTACTGTGGTCATCCTGAAAAACCACATGTTTCGAAAGCACTGGCTATCAGCTTTGCATCTCCTCATCTCGTATGGGACTTGCATTGGCATCAAGTGATGCCATTACTTAAATAAATGCTTTTTGCTGTTTCTGCTCATAATCATCACTTAGCTGTACATTTTGCTTTTAATTATTACCTGATGGCATTTCTCTTGGAGTTAGGGTCCTGTTCAAAGGTTGACTGTTTTAAACATTGGATTCTCTTGAAATAGTGTGATTCTGACAAGGGAATGAAAAGGCTTTTGTGGTCTAAACCTGGAGTAATTTGAACCGTTTCCTCTGCATCATTTTTCCCTCTCAAGCACTGGAGCTTATTTAGGGAAGTCACAAGCCTGATATTCTTCTCTGAGTTTCTCTGTAGTTTGATCTGGCTGTCACCCTGACTGCTGTCACCTCTGAGCTGTTTCTTAACCAGTGGGCAAGTTGTCTGTCATCAGACCTGGACTGGAATTGAACTGGTCCTTTCGGAGTATTTATTGTTTTAAACACTACTTTTTCTCTCAAAGTACCTAAACTGAAGTGATGCAGCAAGATTTGATAGGATATCTCCTAATCTCCAGGATATCTAGTCTCTTACCTCACCTATACTATAGGGAGCTACAATTAGCCCCATGTTACAGAAAGTCTGTAGTTATTTCTCAAAACTTAGGGTCCAGTCTTCCTCATGGCACCATTTTTTTTTCTTTCTGCATAGCTTTTACTTTTAAGAATATTTCCAGGAAAACTGGCATGACTGGAATTGAAAAGGAAAGACCGTGGGAAGCCGAGCGGCGGGGCTGGGGCTCTGGCTTGTCCTTGTCTTCCTGAAGAGCGSAACGGGGCGTCCTTACCGGGAGGCTCGTTGCCGCCTCCTGGCCAGGCTCGCTCGGGTTAGCCTTTGTACTGACGAGTCATGCAGCCTGGTTGAACATCTGATCCTGCGAATGCAGCCAGGTTAAGAATTCCGCATAGTGGCACAGTGGATTTTTTTGTTCTTTCATTTTTTCTCCTTCCAGTCAAGAGGGAGTTGATTGGTGCTGAACTGGTTGGAGCTGTGCTATGATGTGGTGCCAATGCAGCAGTGTCTCAGACTTCACATCCCATTGTTGGGATGTGGTGCTTGCGTGTCCACAGTCTGCTTGAGGTCCACTTGCCAGCTGGATGCCTGGGGTTCGCGGTTAAATGGGTGTTAATTTGTAGCCCCCTGCAGCCCCGTTACACCTGGGAGAGCTGCGCTAATTAACCCCATGCTGAGTGTGGCAAGAGCAAGGAGTCCAGAAGGGGTTTCAGAACCCCGGGCACTTCAGTTTGCCGCAGTGTAGTCCCAGGGCACCCGGGCAAGGCTGGCTGCGCG
>NW_020455655.1:4097230-4230528 GCF_003342845.1 Nothoprocta perdicaria
CTCGGCTGCCAGGGCCGCTGCGGCGGCGGCCGCCAGGCGCCTGACCGGGGGCTCTTCCTTCCGACGACAGCGACGTGAATGTCACCCCCGCGGCGGCCGCCCGGCGCCGCCGCCACGGAGGAGGAGGAGGAGGCGGCGCGGGACGCGCGCTGCGCGGCGTGAGGAGCGCACGCGGCTCCGCGGGCGGCCGCGCGTTCTTGCCTTTTTTTTATATCTGTTTTTTATTTTCGGCTCCCGCCGCCACCGCTTTGCCCCCCTTGCACCCCCAGCCTCCACCCGGACCGCGGGGCAGAGCGCAGCGTGAGCGCGGAAGAGGCGGCGGGAGCGGCCCCGGCCCCGGGTTAATCGGTAACGCCGAGCAGCGCCCGGTGCAAAATGCGCCGCGCGCCGGACTGGCAGCGAGGAGATGGCGCAAAGCCCCCGGCCGCGCTGAGCGCCTAGCCCGGGAAGACGCTGGGGTGTGTGTGGCTCTGGGGACTGGGTTTTCTTAATTTTTTTTTTCTTTTTTTACTTTTGCTTTTTTTTCTGCCTTTTTTTTTCTTCCTCTTCCCCAGAAGGAAAGAAAACCCTGCTGAGATTCTCAGATGGCTTAGAAAAATTTAATATTAATCTGTGAAAAGATGAAGTCGACCAGTTCTTGATTTCCCTCCCCTCCCCAACCCACTCCTGAGGTTGAGCTGAAAGGACCCGTTTCCTGGAGGACCTGGAGAACAGACACATTTCTGGTGGTGTAGAAGGGACTGATGACAATGCTTCAGAGTGTAGCGGAGACGCAGGAAAGATGTTCAACCTGTTAACAAAAAAATAAGCAGAGGGGAAATACCAACGGAAAGGAAAGAAATTATATATATATCCACAAATATATATATATATATACAACTTAGAAATATTCCCCAGGTGGCCACAAAGCATGGGCTGTGCTCCAAGCATCCACATCTCTGACAGCAGAGTGGTCTATCACAGTAGCAAAGAGTCCGAGGAGTGCAATTCTCCTCACCAGACCAACACAACCATGTCTCAACAGCAGCAAGGCAACCCCGTCCCAGGATTATTCATTAAATCCTCCAACACATCCACTTATAAGGTGAGGACTAATTCCTCTAAGAAAGACAAGAGAGAGAACAGCCAGAGCATGGAGGCAGAGACTCAGACCAGCAGATCCAGTGTTAAGGTAAAAAAGGGTGCGAAATGTAAGCCCTGTTTCTCTCAGAACAGGGGCTGGCTGTAGCGATTTAACCCGAGGAGTCTCCCTGCCTAAGCGTTACATTGCGGGAGAGTTTTCCTTGCTTGAGCTGTTATTTTCGTTTATAAACCGGTCGGTCTCACGAATCGACTCTCTGGATGCTCCCAAGCCTCGTTCTTGGTTCCATAGAAGGAGTTTCTTGACGCGACGGAGCAGAGCAGTTGATTGTCGTGGTTGGTGGCTGAGCGCGGGGTGCGGGCGCGGGGAGCGCGGAGGGCCCCGCGCTGCTGGGGCTGTGGTGCGGGAGCCGCGCTCCAACACGGCCCTGGGCACTGGGCGCTCCCGGTCCCCGCTCGCCTTTCTCGGCCAGCACAGCCCAGAGCAGCCACCTGGATGGGCTGGGGAATTCGTGTGCCTCCGTCTTCCCTTCGGGAAGTGGCGATGAGAGGACAGCGGTTCTTGCTCTAGCTACTGATTTCATTAACAACTTGTTGACCTTGTGTGTTGCTGCATGTAGGACATTTTCTAGCATATTTGTGGGTGTGTGTCCGTGTGGGTACATTTGCACAGAGGTGCAGCATGAGACCTGTGTGCTGTAGAGAGACCCTGACCAAAAAGAAATGGCAATCTGTGGGGTTTTCAGGTGAAAGAGTTGGTGGTGCCGAGGATTTGCTTTCCTCTTTACTTTTCACTGATGGCCTAGTGGTTTATAGGTTACGTTTTAGTTCCTAATACTGTAGCCTTTTGGTTATCTATTTATTTTTGAGAATTGTTTCTTTTTGCAAAAACAAGTAATTGCAATTGTTAGGGGAAAAAAAAAAGGAGCTTCCCAGGGATATTGTATAATATGGCTCATCAGCTCTGCTTAGTACAATAACAAATATGTCTTAAATATAAGGTACAGGCTTAAGAGGAAGTCAGTAACTACCAAAATGTGAACTGTTTTGCAGGCCTACAGAAGCTCTAATAATTTGCAGTTTTCTTAGGATTCTTTGTGCTTATTAAGGCAACTTGTAGAGCACTGGCCTGGAACAATTTTTGCCAGTACCTTGGGTGATTTTCTTTTCTTTTCTTCTAGATTTAATATTTTCAATTCATAAGATTAAAAAAAAAAAAGTGGAATATGTGGATACGTTCTATATAGAATAAGTTGAAGAAAGAATGAGTAATACCTAAAACAACACAAAGGCGAGGGGTGTCACGTTAAACTGAAAGTCCGTGTTAGTAGGACTGTTCAGTCCAGGAAACTGGACTTTACGGCAAGTTCATGCACTAAAGACTCRCTTAGGCAATCTTGGAAAACTTAGTGGAGAAACTTAAATTACCATTAAGATCCTGACAATTGTTTTGCTTGTTTAGTTTTCAGTTGTACCTTAACAAATTTAAATGAAAAGTTCTTGAAGTTTATACTGTGTGATTTTTTACTTCTGTGTACTTCTCGAGGCAGAAAACAACCTCTTTCTGTAATCATGGATGGGAAGCAAACTTAGTTTTATTACGTTTTGTTGTTTGATATAAATAACTGTAAAAACTACTTGTTACTATGTGTGCATGATTCAGCCAGATGCTCTATGATTTTGGTTAACGTGTACCGTGATTGCATTGGCAGTTATTCTGGTTTTTATTATTCAGTGGTATCATCAACTCTTGTCATTACTATAAAAATATTTCCACAAAACTGTGGGTTTTGAAAAATGAGAGTGGAATCTGTGATCAATTTAGGTCAAAATCTGAATGAAACCTATTTTTAAGATTTACATGTGTAAAATCCTATAATACTCCTCAAATATAAGGCAGCATGGTATTTTATTCTGTGCTTTTATCGTTAGTGGGCATCTCGTGATTAGATATGCAATACTTACAGTGCTAAAGTTTAACTGTGTTGTCTCAGAAGTTGTGCTGGAGAGAGCTGCACTTCTGCAGGTTCTCTCTTCACAGTACAGGGAAGTTTAGAAGGATACAAGATGTGAACACCTTGAAGATAAGGGACAGGGGACTGAAATCATTGAAGCTAAAAGTAGCCTTGGGCAGGATATTGTGCAGTTTTGAAGTTAAAAGTATTTCTATCTGTGACAGAACTGGGAGAATTAGGGTGGTGCTGCAAATTATTGCTACTCTGTAAAGTGGCACATAGGCCCTTTCTGATGCCTCGAGTAGCTAGAAGATGCTTTGTACCTGTTGTGCTTTGGTGTTGTAATCAGAATTTGTGTGGGTAACCAGTAATCTGCCTCAATGGCATTTTTAATTCAGTTCGGGGCACTGTAATGGAAGCTCATGCACATTTTTTTTTTTGGAGGTAAATGCACAGATTAATGTCAAGAAAGTCCTGTATGAGAGCTAAGAATGAAATTGGCCCATTTGTTAGCTAGAACAATTTGTTAGCTATTGGCCCACATGTTTGCTAGAATTAGCATGGTTTACTAAAATACGTGCAATAGGTGTTACAGTGACTTTGATAGAATCAGTTTGTTAGCTGTAGTATATATTTTCACCTCAGTGTTATAAAAAGATAAAAGGAATGTTAACTGTAAAATGTCATTATATATATATATATATATATTGCTAATTAGCCCTAAGATTTATTCTGATGTTATATTTATGTGTTACTATGTCCTTCCTCTAATCAAATGGTAGACAATCAGTTTTTTGTGTGTGTGGTGTCATCACGCTATGGTCTGTGATTTGCATCGTTCACAAAATGTGACTGGATAAGTTACCTTGTCTTTCCTAATGCTGAACAACCTAGATTTATCCACAGTAAACTGGCAGAGTAGTTCTGAAGTGTTTGTGCACAGATATACACAGTAATCCCTAATCTCGGTGTGTGTATATATAGGCATGGTGACAGTATGTAATTATCAAATATGATTTGTTACAAGGATCATCTGTTAGTGTCACCCGTATCTCTATCCTTAAATAGTAATTTTGTATGTGGCTTTCAGCTGAAAATTTCTGAGCAGCTTGGAATAAATGCTGAGTGTAAAAAGTGAATTAACCATGGAAAACCTTCCTTTAATCTTCAAAATGTATATTCCACGGCTAAATACCTGTATTTTTACTAGTGAAAGCTGTGCGCGATGTAGACTCGATAGCAGTACTGCTTGTACAGGGCTGTGGTGGGAGTATATTAAAGGAAACTTGCACAGTAAAGAAGAGGTTTCCAGGGTTGTTAGTCTCCAAGTCTCAAAAAAGCAGACTCAGAATTGTTATATTCTATTTTTTCATGCCTTAATTAAGGCATGAAATTAATTTTCCTCTTTAGATGTCTGTGTAGTTCAATGTACTTGGGCTTAACAGAAATCCCCTGAAATATTTCTAATGTGATACTTGTTGATTTGTAGCAACATAAGCAGAGCAAATGCTGCCACAGTGTAAGGACTTCACGAGCATTTGTGTAAAACAGGCTCAGGCTTCCTGGGGAAATGCTGTCCTGTCGTCATGTCTGTGTGTCAGTCTTCTACTGAGCATTAACATACTGTCTAACACAAATATTTTATATTTATTTTACCTCGTCCTCCTTTCACATGTGTGATTTCCTCCTCCTCCTCTTACATAACTCTTTCTTGCAAATATTTAACAGAAATTTGTGCATTTGGGTGCAAAGAGATCAGTGAATCCAAACTTCCCTTATTTTGAATTAAAAGTTGGCCTAAGCCAGCAACATTTGATATATCAGCTGATATGAGACAACCAGTTTAAATCCACAGCATTACTGCTAGTAAGTTTTCTTCATTCCAAACCTGTGAAATTGCCAGTTACTTTTGCCGTCGCTGTGAATCAGCAGTTGCATAATTCTGTATATAGAAGGCTGAATGTTAATTTGTGTCTTTGGTGCCGAACTGGCTCTCATTTCAGCCTGTAGCTGTACATGAYTTGGCTTCTCAAGCTGTCTACTCTTTTCCTGCCTGTTCTGGTAATTCCTGCCCCTTGGAACACGCGAGCCCTCCCTCCCTTTCCAACTCCCCTGTGCACTGTCCCTGCTTCCACTGAGGCCGTCCCACGTTCTCCTCCTTCCTCCCCATTCCCACTGCAACCGTCCTCAATCGTTTCCCTGACAAACCTCCCCATCCCCGTTTCCCTCCCACTTCCACTGACGTCAGCCCTCGCGTACAGAGATTCTTGCTCCCCYTGAGAGGATCCTTCCCACGCTGAGACACTGACTCCTCTCAGTGCTTAYGGCTCCGCGCTCCCAGGCTCGCTTTTTAAATGCTTTTGTTGGAACAAGCAAACCCTTTTCTCCAAGAGATAAGGGACTAATTTGTAAATGCTGTGAAGTAAACTCATGTAGTAACATGTGAGCTTTTTGTTTTCTGGTTGGGTTAATATTTAAATCATTTTTTTTATCTTTACCTTCTCATTTCCTTTTACTTGTAAACTGGAACTGAACAAACTTTTAAATCGCTCACAACATAAGGATCACTCCTCTGCTATGAAGATAACCTAACAGGAGTTTTTAATTTTGCAAAGGTTACTAGTAGTCCCTCTCTGGTCATGCAAGCTAACTCGTACTAAATGTGTCACYGCATTTCCGGGCAGTTTCTTGTGTGACTGAGACGAGCAAGCCCTGACCCTGAATATTTGGAGTACTTACTGTCAGCGAGAGCTGCACTGGGGCTCTTTTCAGCTCATAAACTCAGCTGCGAGGCATGAGACGTGGTCTTCCCTTTGCCCTCTGCGTTGTTCTTCCCTGCTGCAGTCTGAACTTGGTGTCTATGAAGGCCTGGCTGTTTTAGGTTTACTACAAAATTACTAGGAAATTTCCAAGCTGCTGGCTTTTTTTTTATCCACTGCACCTGAATGGGTCAAAAAGGATGTGTTAAAAACAACCCGACTTCTACAGTTCTGCGTATTTGTAGTGTTGATCTCTTTCTTAATGGTATTGCTTAGACCGGTTTGCAAGTCTATCCACAGTGAGAAACTTTCTAGTACTAAAATGTACTTTGTTCATAAGACAGGGAGAAAAGCTGTAGGTGATAGTTACTAGAGAAGAATTTCCTGTCCCTTGCCATTGAATTGACAATACCCTGTCAACAGTGATAAATTAATATTTTACTTTGGGTATTATGTAAACTTTTGTTCACCTCTAACAGCTATTGCTTTGAGAAGAGACTATGCAGTTGAGCCACTTAAGCAATGGTAACATAGTGAAAATATTCTGCTTTTTGAGCAGTCAGAGTGCCAACTGACTCTAAAATCAGTCCAGAAAGAAGAAATAAATAGTTAGGGATTGGGACAACTAAAGCTCTTGTTAGAGTAGAGCTTCATTCACCAATATAAGGTGAATGAAACCTAAAGAAAATATTATAAATGAGCAGATTGGCCTCAAGGTAGAACGGTTTCACTACGAACTCTCCATAAGGTGTCATTTGGTCRGGGGAGCATATAAACACCTGCATACTTATGAGAACAGTTCAGCATTGTGTTCTATTTTGGTGCTGTGTATGTACATAATGTATCCAAATGGTGACCAGCTCTACCAGGCGTGGAGGGAATTAAAAGCTTGTTAGCAATGTTTCCAGGACTGCAAATACAACATGGCTTCATGTCCAGTGTGTGAATTAGGTCAGGTCCATTAATTTCAGTGACGTTTCACCAGGAATTTGCTTGTCCTGTGACATTCTACTCATTGCTATCAGTCCTTTGGATAAAACAATTAGGTATCCTAATTTAAGCATGATTTAAATTGGCATGAGATGACAAGATGCAAATTGAAGAGCTTTAATGTGCATTACATACTGAATAGTTCGGTTGCTCAGAGTCAGATTCTAAGTATTCAGAGGTTTCTAGGAAGTTTTCTTCAAGTCCCTCTGTTTTGCAAAAAGGTTTCAGCATGCCAGTTCTCTTTAGGTTCCTTTCTAAAATCCCCATTAAGACCAAAGCATAACAATTGWTGTTGGTGCGCGTGCTGTGAAGTTAAATAGAAGAATCTCTTAATTTGTGCTTTTTTTCCAGGCTCTTCCCTTTTACTGGGGGTTGAACTGTTGGCCTCAAATCAAGCTCCCAGGCCCCTTTTCTCCTCTTCCTTCTGAATTCTGTAAATATGTCACTCTACATTATGTAAAAAGCTTAGTGTTTTATAAACCAGCTTCCACATGTATGGCCTTGTTTTGGAAGGAAGGACGAAGGCTATGACTTTTTTTTATCTTGGAGATGCTTTGAAATAAGTTATCTATTTTGAGTGGTAATGTTTCGAGGTGGCTTTTGATAGTCCTTTAACTGTTACTGCATATATATATATATATATATAAAATTTATATAGAGAGATTCTTGAAAAGCAAAATAACTTGTATTAAGTTGATAAAAAGAATATTCAAAATCTAAAAGCACTAGTAGGGATAGTAATTTGTGCCCCATTCAGTTGCTTTGTTTCATGCTCCAGAGATTGGCAGGGGGTTATTTCTGTTGTTATGTAGTCACAGCATAGTCTAATGGGGCAGGCAATTCTACCGAAGGGGCAGAGATAGCAGCTTGGTGCCCTTAGTCTCACCGGGAAGGGCTCTCGGAGCCGGCCCTGCTGGGTGGCCGCTTTCAGGGCTGGAGAGGCCGGTGCCTTGGGGTGGCCCCTTGCCGCCTGGTGACGCTCCTGCCCCTTGGACCTGCCCCGTGGTGGCCCGGAGCAGGGCACAGCAGCATCGCAGCAGGCTGTCAGCAGGCTGCTTGTCGCTTCCCTGTGTGTCCGGGCAGAGCAGTGCAGAAAATCCTACAGGAAAGGGGAGCACGGGGAGTCCTGCTGCATCTTCTGGAGCTGGCAGGCGTGGAGGAGCRGGCCTCAAAGCCAAATCCTGCTCGGTTGCCCCGCCGCCTGCGCTGAAGGCAGCCACTGCGTGACCCTCGGTCAGGCTGGCACGGTGTGTTGGTGTAAGGGTGGTCTTGCTGCTCAAATAGGTGTTGCATTCCAGAGTGAATTGAGTATGTACCATATAGGCATTTTTTATTGGTTGTGGTAGAGGCTAATCCCTTTGTTAAGTAATGGTTTTAACAGATTTGTCTGCTTCTTGATGGGTAGTGAGAAGTCACTCTTCTTGCAAAAGTAAAATTATTTTGCTTTTTAATCTGAATGTTCCCTGTAAAATTTCATACATTTCGTGTGCTTGGAAAGACCAAACTTGCTCAAGTTAAAGTATTTTTCTTCATAAGTCAAACATGTTACAGTGGCATGAACAGATTTTGGATACATGGCTTTGTTAGGAGAATAATGGTAACCTTGAGATCTTTGTCCTGTTTGTGAGATTTCCCAGTTTCCTAAGTAAATCCATACAAAGAAAACACAGAATCACTGGGCAAATATAAAGCATGACATCCTTTACTTCCCATTGTTTTTAGCTTTGGGTTAGCAGTGACCTTTAGCTCCTTACTGGGATACAGTGGAAACTGTGAGGCCCCGTCTTACTTGCCACCGAAAGAAAATGTATTTCAAAAGTTGCATATCTACCATGGCTTTCCGTCTTCAGGTTTGTGATGCTGTCATGTTTAGTGAGATTAATCAGAGAAACTCAAACAGGGCTCTGCAATGTGAGTTYAAGGATCTCATCTGAAACAATCTGTGCATGTGTTTTAGTTTAAGTAGAACAAAAGAAGCTCCATCTGCCTTGAATGCAATCGTTGAGTATCTAGGAGTAGCTGCACTGTCTGCACCATCAGATATGAGATGATTCTCTTTCAGACTTAATTAACAAGATTGCTGCTTTTTATTTATGTGCAGAAACCTATTTCTGGAAGAGAGGTTTGAGGTTCTGGTCCCAAGTTTTTAATGTGCCTGTGTCGTGGGTGGAGGGTTCGATACCTGTGTTCAGCCTTAAAGTCCAAGTTTGCCCATGTGTGATTCTTCCTTTGCTAATACTCTGCTGTTTCTTTCAGGCTTAAGGATTTATTTTCTATAAAAGTTTGGTGAGAAATTTTGCAAATGGTTGAGGCCAACCACATGTACTACTTGGTAACTTGAAGCAGGAGGAATTTCCTCTTTATGTTGTTGCTGTTTAAGGTCTGATAAAGGTGCCCTTTTCCATTAGCTGGATTGTGCTGGTCAGTAATGYGGGCCTGGGATGAAGAGCAGGACATGAGGATGCATGGACTGGACTCCAGGGAAGCGTTGCCATTTGCTAAGTGTGGATGACTCTGGGATTACTGGCAAGAAAGCTGTGCTTTATTTTTTAAAGCAAAATGAAAAAAAAAAAAAACTTTCAAAATAGCAACAAGTTTTATTGGAGGTCCAAATTCTATCCCAAATGCTATCCTTGAACCTCATTAAAATCCGTGTGCTTGAGGGGTGTATGTGAGTCAGAACTTGGACTGCTGTGCTCACCTCTTGCCTCTGCAGAAAATAGCTCCCTGTTGGATACAGGATTTGAAAATCAAAATAATGGCAGTAGRGTATTAAGGGCTAAGTTATTTTCTGTCATTCCAGAAGGACATCAGCTTAACTTCACTAGGCAAATTCTTGGCTGTGCTGAAATSGGTGGCAAAACTGCTCTAGTTTTCAGATTGCACAGGATTTGCTCTTTGGGCTGTGAGTAGAATTTCTGTGGACTCTTTAGTGGAACTGCTGTGTGATCCTTACAGATAGGTCCCATGTCTTATAATTGCTGAATGCATAATATAATAGAAAAAAATCTCCCAATAACAGATATTAACTGTCTAGTGATAAGAGYAATGGGATGGTAAATAGATGTATTTTTTTCTCAGCCTCATAGAGCAACAAAAGTTGTTGTCAAGGAGGAACTATGTAAAGAATACAGATTGCTGTATTCTTTACAAATGAATATTTGGTCAAAATGAAGTGTGCAAGTCTTGTCATTTTTGTGGGGTGTCTCAAAGTAAAAAGCCTTGCATTTCTAGGAGTTTGAAAAAATATTTTTTGTGTGTGACCATATCTGTGTAGTTCTCCACTTACACCTGGAGTGTTTTGGGATGTATTGTGTTGCCCAGTTGCAGATGATGGAGCAGAGTKGCCCAGGTTAGAGGTATTAACTGACCTCAGAGGACCTGGGCCACACTGGTTGCTGTGTATCTGCTTTGTTCACTGTGCATCTCCGCTTACAGGCGTGATCTTAATTGTGTGTTGTAGGGTGTTGAGGATGTTGTGTATTGGATGTTGTGTATTTGGGAACATCAGAGTTGCTCTCAGGCCAAGCTCATGTCTGTCTCATGCAGTGCTTTGCCTCTATCAGTGGTCAGCAAAGTAGACTTTGGAAAAAGATGCAGGAACCTATTTAAAACTATAAAAATGAGGAGAACTTTTCTGGTTCCTCTTCTGGATTTAGTCTGGACATACTTATTTACATCTAATTTTTCACAGTTTTGGCAAGTAATATCATAATTATATTTTAGTTGCATCTCCCTAGGACTTAGTTGTAAGTAGACATACATAATAAAAAAAATGCCATTTGAGCAGAATTTTTAAACAGAGGAATAATTTACAAAGCCTATTGTGCTGTGGTAGAGAATACTTAGCCCTGATGTGCCGTCAATGGGAGGACATGTATTTGATCCTGCAAATGTTGTTTTGAGGACCACAAACAACTAATAGCGATGTTTAAAAGAAAACAAACCAAGTATGGGTTTGCTTTTTGAGGAGGATGTTGTCATTAGAGAAGCTAAGGGGTTTTTTAAATACATGAGGAGAATATCCTGCAGAAGGAAAGCTGAGGGTAGCCTCGCTGTTTTAGCGGGACGAAAGGTTTCCGAATGTGGGCAAAGGAGACTTTGCAAACCCAGACTGCTTTTGCTTTGTCAGGAACTGCAGAGAGAGGAAGAGCAAGTCCTATGAACTCAGACCTGCTGCGTGCTTCCACTGATTGGACTGTAACTTCCAATTGCTTAGAATTTGTTTTCTTTTGCTCTTTTGCTGTGGAATTGACCACCATTCTGCAGAGTTTCAGATAAAAGGGCTGTTCTGCTTATCCTGTCACTTAGCTGTGTTATCGCATGCTGTCACTTCTGGAAATGGTGTGTCTTGTGCCTTGTTGTTTAATGCCTTGCAAGTAAGGTGTGTCACTGGAGCATTGGTGGTGCTGTCGGTTGCAGCCTTTAAACCCTCCAAGAGGAATGAGACTTTCCTCTCTGTGCCATGGATCAGGTGGCTGATGGTTCTTTTTTTATTTTATATTTTTTTTAACCTTACCTTAAAGCCTTTACCAAGCTTTACTTTGGGATAGCTATTTATTTTTTAGGAGCAGCTTCTGTTTTCTAAAATATTATAGCTCATTGCAGCGTTTTAGAAATGACTGTAGTAGAAAGGTGGCTTGTTTGGAACCAAGTTTCCTTCCAAAAAACCAGTATAGCCTTTTCATAGCACCCTGCTTTTGACAGCAGTGCTGAGAAGCAAGATCAGCTTTCTGGGGAGAAGAGAAATTCAGCTTGTATGACCCTTGTTAATAAAAAAAGAAAGGATTAACTTAAAAAAAAAAAAAAGTCTAAATGTTAAGAGAAACTCCTAGTGTTTGTGGTGAAAGTTTCATTAGTGCTGTTGTCACTACCTGGAACTGCTCCGTGAGGCAGGGATGTGTCCATGTCCCCCTGGCACTGGCGGGAGAGGAAAAGTGCTGGTTCCTGAGGGACTGACGACAGGTCCGGTGTGTGCTATTGGTGACAAGTGAAAATGGAATTTGGGAGGCATTTTTTACTCTCGATTCCTGTAGATAAATATTTATTTATCAGTTTATGATATTTTACTGAAAAAAAAATGCTGTCAATGTGTATACATTTATAGYGTTTTTATTTGTTAGTTTTATTTTTGGGTAGTAGTGCAAAACCTCAGTGTGGCAGAGCGGGCATTGGTCGGAGGGAGCCTTGCCTGGGGGTTGGAGTGAGTCTCTGGGAGGTCTATGGGTTTGCTAATCCCAGGGTTTAGCCCCGAGTGACCGTGTGACCATGGGAAACCTGCCAGGCACCAGGTTTTCAGAGGAGTATGATTTAGTTCAGATTTTCAAAAGAACTCAACTTGTTGTGAAACGCTTGCAGTGAGGTTGCTCTGTCAAAAGAGTGTGCAGGGTAGACCAGCTCTTATTTGGCTACTTAAACTGGAAAGGGCTGCTATTGGGGTTAGGCAGCTCTGAGGCTGTACCCTAACTTCCTCTTGGCTGTCTGATTTGTGAGGGCTGTTACAAAGCTTCCTTGTGCCCCCCTGGCAGCAGGAACTTTCTACTGTTGAATCCTGCTAAGAGTGTGGGACGTGGTTCATGGGTCAAATTTTGCTGCATGGAGTAAGTTTGCTCTGCTGTTACGCAGAGCAGACTAGTGAAGCCTGAGGACTGTGGAAGTGAAACCCATTGCGAAGTCGGTAAAAAGAGGCTTTCCTCTGCTTTTCTACTGTGAGCCTTTAGGCTGAAAACAAAAGTTGCAGGCTCTAGGTGTTCAGATACCGCTGCCATGTCCAGCTCTTTATGTACAGAAGTTATTTGGATTAGTAGGTCCTTGCCCTGATACATTGCACCGCTCTATCGCTGCCTGCTAAATTTAGCCATGAGGTCTAAGACCAGTGCAGAACGCAAGTGAGGGGTCTGTGCTCCACTTGGAGGTCATGATGAGAGATTTTGCTCGTAGGTTGCAGAGCCTCTGTTGTCTCTGCAGGGAGAACCCAGAGCGGGGCCCCCTTGACTTCCCAGGCGTTTTGAGCATTTCCTATATTGACCTAAGGACTCCACTGGTGGGGGATACTCTTCAGACCAGAACCGTGACAAGGCATCTTTACCTAGTCATGGAAGAGTGGTATTAATTTGCCCTAAAAGTTGTTTGAGAACTCCTAATCTTTTCCATAGTTAGCTGGAGCAGAGACTCTCAATGTGTATTTCCTAAAGAGTGTGTTTAGCAATGAGGCTGGGCGGTCTCTTGCCCTTTCTCCACAGCTGACCTGCAAGAAAGAGCTGTTATCCCCCCTSTGGAAATCTGATCCTTCTGGTCTCTGGCTCCTTACGTGTTTTCCCCAGCTGACCGGCGTTCCAGCTGACTGATCAGAGAAATGCCCAGCTGCATCTGGGGATTAGGCTTTCCTGCAACAGTGCTATCCCATTTCAGGGTGAACGCAGCAGGGCAATGCCCTCTGTTGATCGTGGGGATCTTTGAAACCTTGACYAGTACTTCATACTGCTTTGTAAGAGTTTCAGGGATCTGTACAGTACCTCATCTTTTTTTTTTCCTTTTCATTTTGTAGACAGGTGAATGTGAGTGAAGAGCATTTTTTATCCTCTTTTCTAATGTAAGAGGATCCATGAGGTAGAAATCTAAAGAGATTATCATGAAGGAGGGGCTTCCACAGCCCATTCTGAGGTAGTTTAATGACTTTAAGGTAAACCAACAAAACTTCTTTCCTGTAGAGGGGAAAGTGTAACAGGGGACTGCCAGGGTGGAGGATTTGCAGCTGGAATAGCACTGCACTCCTCCTGTTGTTTGGTGCTGCAAAAGGTCTTTGTATCCTTAAGAGCCCAAGTCATGTTTGGGAAACCTTGAACTCTGTACTGAGGAGTGAACTGAGGCCAGTGATTAATGGTTTGTTTACACACAAGTTCTTATACTCAAATTAATTGATGGCTATAACTCAGTTTGGTTACTACAGATATTTTTGTTCTGGAACAGATATGAACAGGCTGTCCAGAGGGATATGTACAAGATGTTTTCCAGTTAGCTAGCAGTTAAATAAAAATCAAAATGCTAAATTGATACAATTGAAAGTTTTTATCTAGCTTGGGCAAGGTCTTTAACATGTGCTAACCTGGTGTAAGATACAGGAAAGACAGTGATATGGGTTCAAATTCCGTGTTCCAAGCCATGAACAGCAGCAAGGATGAGRCCAGCTCTGTTCCACCCTGCATACATTCAGGTCCTATGGAGCAGCGTGTTCTCCCTGATGATCCCTGAAGTGTTCTGTCCTCACCTGAGCAGGACAGGCGCATCGTGTCATGGCTATCGTGTCAGTGCACCCATCTGCAGAATTCAGCAGAGCGATGAAAGCTTGGATGTGCACAGAAGGCTTCCCGAGCAGCTCTCCTTCCTTGCTCCAAATCATGCTTTTGTCTCCAGAGGTCAGGATACCTTCGGAAGCGATTGCTGACTGTTTTCAAATGCTTATAGTTCTTAACCCTCTAAAACAAATGAAAGTATGAAGCTCTCTCCCAGACATGCTGAGGTAACCAGGGACTCTCTTAAGTCAATTTGTGAAGCAGAATTCTCCCTCATCACATGAACTCTTAATTTCTTGGTTCAGAAAAATGCAAAGCAGTTTGCTACAGTGCATAGCTGGGTGCTTTAGAGCCTATGTCTTCATAGAAAATTTTTAAAAGATGACTGTTAACTAAACTTGGCTTAATTAACTTGACAATTTCACAGATACTTTGAACAGCTCATTAACTGCAAGCTACAGCTTCCCTGCAGCCAAGCCTGGCAATACATTATACAGTGAACCTGCTGACAGGAGGGTACAACTTCCAGCCCATGCTTCACGAGAGCAAATTTATTACTGCAGTCCTGTTTCTTCTAAAACCAGTTAAGGCCTCCTTTAACAGATATTAAAAATACTTTGGTCTGCAGTGTGGCTCTACGTAGTGCTGTGAAGTGCAGATAGTACTTTGTAAGTTAGAGCCARTGCTGTTTTCATTAAGCTGTCAAGCAGTTTTGAGTGAGGGTAGTGGCAATGGCAGGGTTTTGTGGATTGCCGCTCCTGTGTGAGAGTACCAAGATATCTATTTTTTTGATTTTTCTCCTTAATAATTACATGTATGCACTCCTAGCTATTTGGCTCACTTAAAAATAGAGAATGTTCACTTTTATGTGTTTTCTTTATAAATAAATAGATCTGGTTTATTCTTACACATCTTCCCTCTCTGCCCTGAGAGTTCAGGAAATTCACTACAGGAAAATTCAGAATTTGGTGTTGCTGGGAGATTGTACAAAAAGTGCTGAAGGTGATGAGGATGGATGGTTCCACCTTAGCTAGCTGAGTTTCTTCAGCTTGGCCTTGGAGAATGAGTAACTGTGCTCTTGGAGTGGGCAGTGCTGTGTTCTCCTGCTGTCCATGAYCCTACTCTGGAAGATCTCATCAGATAGGTTACCAAAACACGTGCCTAGGGCCTTTGGTGATCAGTTCTCCCCATGCTAATAGTGTCATGGTCTGTTCTTTACACTTGCAATTTCTTACTGATGTAGCATGAAAGCAATACACGGATGTGCTTGTGTCTGTAGAGTTTATGCTGTTTGAGGGTATAAATAAAATGATGGAACTTATGCAGTGGACTTCAGTGTTTTTAACTTGTGGAATTATGCTTTTAAAAACATTTCTCATCTGGSCAAATATCATCAAGGCCAGGACTGTACTAGGACTGTGGGAGTGACGTGAAGTTGGTACAGAGGACGGGGGGACAGAGCCCTCTTCCTCCTTTTCTCCTGTGGCCCTTTGCACTGCAGTAGGTCATGGCAGCTGATGCTGATGGACCACTGGGCTGGTTGAAGGAGGCCAGGCTCCTTTGCAGCAGGAATGTGAAAGCTCTGAAGAATTCTGGTGCTCTGAACACTGCTCTCACGCTGCAATATGTGGTACAGGGGCTTTTCTGGCAGTTTTCCCCTGTTTGGCCAGGTAGACTTAGCAGGAAGTAGTTGTGCTGAGGTATGAGGTGTAAATATAGAGACTTGCGAGGAAAGGCCGCTCTTGTGAGCAAAGCCGTGTGGGCTGGAGCAGGCCGGGAACAACCAGGAGCCGCGGTCCTTGAGCGAGGCCGCGAAGGGCTTGGTCACGGCCCTCGGCCCCGGTGCTGTTTTTGTGCCTTTGCCTGCAGGACACGTTGCTCTTCAGGGCTAGCTTTGGGTGTGTGACGCTGCATTCTGCAACTGGGGGTTATTCAGGAAAAGTTAAACTCTCAATTGATGAATTGTGTTGTCAAGTATCCAGTATGACATTATTAATTAGCTCTATACTAGATCTATGGGACAAATTATTATTGTCCAAAATGTATCAATTTACTAGTTAGGATTTGGTGACAATTTGGTCAATTTGCCCTTTTTTTAAAAAGAAGTTTGTTGTGTTAAGGTCTTAAAGGAAGGTCCAGTCTCTTCTCACTAACATCTCACCAGCAGATACAAAGCCACCATCCTACAGTGAGAGAGACTTTCTGTTACAAAGAAACACAGTTAGGAATCAGAAATCTCCCTGAATTTGCTTACTCAGTACACAGAATATACTGCTAATCCTCAATAACTYTTAAAATGCCATTGCTATAGATCAGTCTAATAGTAGAGGAGTATTTTCCTAGATGCATACACAAGATCAAATAAACCAAAAAATTAGGTTTTATCTAACTTCACCTGAAAACCGGTAAACTTATTTCTAGCCTGTCATATGAGAAAATGTTTTTCATCATCTTTCAGAATTGCAATGTTTTTCCATGCTTAAAAATATTTTCCGTGCTGGCTTTTTAAATTGTAGGTATGGTCTCATTTTTAACCAAAATAAGTCACATCTTGTGGGAGAAAACTGTTAGTTTTTCGTAGCACAAAACATAAATAATCAGTTCATGTGTAAATTACTTAATTATAGTTTATGCATATGAGTTTAAATATGAATGGAGAGTGTCATAAATGACATTAAGCATGGGCTGCTAGTTCTGTGTGATTCAGCTTGTGCTGACAGGTTTCATAACACAGTTTACAAGGTATTTGCTTGCAAAGTTAAACATTTTCCTTCTATTTCCTTCTATTTTTGTAACTGTATCAGTTCATATGGATACTTGCTATAAAAAGGGGGATACCTGCACCAATAGTTTGRTCAAAGTTAATTTTGATCTGAAATGGAAAATGGGAATTACATGCCATACCTCTATGGCCCAACGATGATGGCTGTCACYGGTGTTAAACTGCAGATTGGAGGTAAATTGTTTCCATGTCTGAAAATTGTTTTCCTGCTTTTTAGGCATTTGTGAAATGCTTTCCCGCAGTATGAATGCCCGACTAGTTCTGTGGCATCTTTCTTTTCAACAAGCGTAGGGAAAATCGTTACCTCTCCCACAGACACACTCCAAATAGTAGCCATCATTTCCATTTTTTAAAGAAACTGTCATGTGTGTTGTGTTTTTGCTGCTCTGCATCTTTAAATCACCTTGGAGCTGTTCTTGGAGCTGTGTGTCCTTAGCTGCTCTCAGCTGCCCTTTTCCTGCCACCCTGACCCAGCTAAAACCCGGTCTGGGGTGCTGTAGTGGGCTGTGGGCCTGGGGTGCTGCGGCAGGTGGGGACCGTGGGCGTCCACGGGGCTCGGAGATCCCTGCCTGCCTGGGGRCGTTGGCACGAAATGAAACTGTCAGCCTGCTTGTAGGTCACTGCATCCGTGATGGGAACRGGAATACCATGACTTACCAGTGGGTTGCTGTCGATGTGACACACAGCCGGCCCCAAAAATGACAGAAAAATATAGAATAATAGGAATTAATTCAAATAAATTTGTTACGGTACCATAACAAAGTCTGTAAAGTTGGCTTAGCCTAGAGGTGTGCTGCCATGATGAGTATAGTATCATTACCTGGGCTGGCTATAGATTAACATGTACAGAGCTCCTCATTGAATCAGCAGTTGTGTTTTTACACTTCATGGTCTTCCTGTTCAGTCTGTGGGACATAAACCTGAAATCTAATTTATTGTCTGTAATTTATGTTTTCTTTGCCCTTTTTATAGCCCAAACACCTTACCCTCCATAAACATTAGTCTATTAAATATTTGAAGCTCATGACAAGGTTGTTCCCTAGATGCTGCGTTTGCTGGCACTAGCAGGGCAGACAGCCTGCAACCAGAGAGCAGGCAGGCCCAGGCTGCGGTGCGCCGAGTCCTGGCGGGCCCCGGGAGCCGGAGTCCCCCGTCTGTTTTTGTGTCAGTCCTGTGATGTTGTTTCACACTTGGAGTACAGACTTGGGGTCAACATTTCCCTGCTTGTTTTTTTTTAAAAAGAAAGAAAAAAAAAAGAAAAAACTTCTCAGAAAAAGCAATTAATTGATTCTGACTGTTCTCATTAAAATAACTTCTTTAAGGCCAATAAACACATGTTTCTAAACCTTCCAGCACCTTTCCAGGCAAATGCAAAGATCATA
Source organism: Nothoprocta perdicaria (assembly GCF_003342845.1). Taxonomy (NCBI): domain Eukaryota; kingdom Metazoa; phylum Chordata; class Aves; order Tinamiformes; family Tinamidae; genus Nothoprocta; species Nothoprocta perdicaria. Next base: position 4,115,471 of record NW_020455655.1, read on the forward strand.
GCATTAGTAATACCYGGCAGCAAGAGAAAACTCACTTTGCAGCGGCAAATATGGCACAGAATAATGAAGAGCCTCCCCTGGGAAAGGACTTGGGTACTTTTCAGCGATTGCTTTATATCTACTGAATTCTTATTTAAAAATCCCTGGGATTGATCACATTGTGCCTTGGCAGAAATTTTGGGGCTACAGAGGGATGTTTTAGTTAGTAACTTGTCAGTTTGCATTGCTCAGGCGGAAGATAAGATGGTCAAACAGAAAAATGTTAACTTTGAATGATAATGGTCAGTCAAGGCCAGCGTGCAGCTTGTCTGCTTTGCGAGAGATAAGTAACTGCGCAACTGCGCTGCAAGGACTGCACACGTTTGTTGGTTTAAACATCCTCGTTAGCTTTGTCTAATTTAAAGGATTTTTTTTCTGAATTTAAAGGAGTTTTATTCTGTGGCTGGAGCTGTGGTTATCTTATTTTTATTTTCTGGATACAAATGATATCAAAACTCACTGCAAAGAAAGTGTTGATCAAAGACATAATGCATTGTTTTTAAAAAGTGGGGAAAATGCATTTAAGTTATTTGAAAACTGTTTCACATTCCATTAGCTCAAGGATTCAGATGTCATTGCTCATGTTTAGGTACAACAGGCTGCACCTGCAAATACAGCGCATCTGCTCGGCTGAGCAAGTGCTCTTGTGAGTGAGTTGGGAGGCCAGAGGGATAGGTTATGTTGCACTGAGGAAGGCAGGCTAAGGAGAACAAGTGACRATGCTTCCTCTGTCTGTGGCAGTGTGGGGTGCATGGTCTGTGTGATCTTGATAATAGTTTTGGATGTCCAGTCTAAAAAATTGGCGAGAACCACATTAGCACTAACAAAAAAAAAAAAGAGAGAGAGAGAGAGAGAAAATCCCATTTTGGAATGTAACCTCTGCAGTGATTTTCTCCTGTGTGTTTATAGAACTGCTATATGTTTCAGTGCTGTCATAGTAAAAATAACAAGAGTTGATGTTCTTAGTTGGTGATTTCTCCTKTAATTCCCTCTCTGTCAAGATATGCTGTTTTTTTGTTGTTGGTTTGTTTGTTTGTTTAAGACCTATAGTCATTTCTGTTCAGGAGGGTAGGAGCTGCCCGTGCAGCTGGACATAACCTAGCTCACCGTGGTCCCTGGCTGGTGTCGGGCGGACAGAAACGCAGCGCTCTGGGAAAGCCGGTGTCATTTGACAGGGGACTGGAGCTCCCTTGGGCAGCTTGCTTTGTCTGTCCCTAGAAAGGTCTCAACAGGAATACAGCAATATGGTCTAAGCTGTGAGTTTAACTTATCTGAATTATTTTTTTATTCTCAGCTGAATGGGCAATGGCAATATATGTCCTGAGACAGCAGCCCCCAAAGCTCTGGGTGCGGGCGCCTCATTGCTGAGCTGACCTGAGAATCACCTAATGCCTTAGGAAGAAACATTGCTTTTTTAGTTTCTAAATGATTAAATTGGGATGAACTKGTATATGTAAAAAAATTGTTGTTTCTATCCAGCTCAGTTGGATGCTGCGTAGAGATTAAATAACTGTTTTCTGGGCTATATAAAAAAAAAGTATGGACCAACACCAAGGGAGAGAGAGAGGCGTGTGCGTCACATTGGCATGCAGGGGATCTCCTTTTTCATGTGAGAGAAAAAAAGAAATCTGAAAACCCCTGTGGGTTTCTAAATGGCAGAGGAGCCTTGGTCTCGGGCATACGAGAGCTGTGCAAACAGCAGGACTCGTCTGTGCAGACYATGGGGATGCGGCTGTCCTATCGCCAGGACCTGAGCACGCTGGAGTCGGAGCTACCCTGGATGCTCCCTGTCCTGTGTCCCGCTGTGCAGATACCCTCACAAGAACCTGAGGAGGACAAGCTTATTAATAAAGAGGGGAGAAGGAGCTCCAAGTCCCCCTTTCCATTCAGTGCAGTTTGGACAAGGGTTTTGTGAAGCAGAACCAGGGAAGGTGGCCTGCAGGCTGGCAAGGTGCTGGAGTTGGTCCCTGGCAATGCAGGAGCAGAGACTGGCCGTGCAGTTCCTGACAGACACACTTGGACGTTCCAGTTCCTGGATTCGGTGCTCCAGGAAGCCGCATACCTCTTCCTCCACGTCTCTTATCACTGATTGGTCCCATATGCTCTGACAACCCTCGGTGCTGTGGAGAGCTCTGCCGCGTTGTTCAGCTGCCCCTTCCAGGCGCACGTGCAGGTGGAGCCCGGAGGCTGGCACAGAGCGAGGCCTCCGCAGAGCCCTTGCCACGAGTGACGCTCTCTGCAGTGGGAGGCTCCACGCTTGTTCTCCCTTGGTCATGGTGGATAAAACTTGGCTTAGTTTACTGGTCAAAAGGGGATTTTTTTTTTTTTTTAAACAACCAGTATTTCAAGCTCTCACATTTGGATTTGACAATCAAGCTGTTTTCTGCCTGAATCCTACCTTATTGCCAGTAATAAAAATTCCAGCTCGCTCAGCCATGGCTATTATAGGTTTTGCAGTGCTGACAGTAGTAAAAGCTTGTTTTTGTCAGCAAAGTTAGCAGATTAAGAAAGCACCAAACCCAGAGATGTATAGGAATGTGCTCTGTTGTTGATGGCTTACCTTGGACCAAATGTTACAGAACCAAGGAAGTGCTTCTTTTCCTGTCAACCTTTCCCTGCTCCCTTGTTGGGGTAAAGGAAGATAGATCTTTTTGAAAGCATTGGTGAGCCTTAAACAATTTGCTAGGTGATTGGTGATTGTGGCAAAAATATCCTGTTATAGGGAATGTTTCTCTCTGCTTCCTTGGTTTAATACCAACATTTGACCTCTGAAATTAAACCATACATTATCACCTAGTTTTTTTTCTCTAGGAAGTTTAAAAGCTCTACTTAAATGCTAATGGAATCCATTCTTCTTGTGGATCCTCTAGATCTTTATTGTTCTTGCCTTACTACAGTGACCTTATGCAATTTCTGTTGTGACTTATTCCTCTGTAGAAATGACAGTTTTGAAAAAGAGGAAATAAATCTTTGTTTTAAAGAAAAATGCAAAATACATCCACATAATTTTTGTGTTTACTCTCTACAGTCTGTCACAAGAATTAGCTGTCTTCACAGCCTCCTGCTGTGTGTCATTTTTTTTGCTGTTACAGAGATGATATCAACATACAAATGCTCCTTTGATGTAGGAAAGTAATTTCAAAATCTTGTATGCAACAATCTTGTTAACAAGAATCTGTTATCTTCCTTCCTTTCACTGTTAACTTTTGGATGTGAACAAGGCACATATTATAAAATAGAATCAAAATTCATGACTTGAGATACTCTCTTTGAAGATGCGTATCAGTTGTGGAAAAGGATTTAGCCACATAAAAGTGGTGCTGCCCTTCCTTGGTAGTTGCCTTGATCTTCTGGTTGAGAGCACTTGTCTGTGCAAGGTTTTTCCAGCGATTGACAAAGTTCCTTGACTTATTCCTGCTCATAGTGGAATGGAAAGCATGGGAATTAACTGTGCCAACCCATGCAAGACTAGTGCCTGTGCATCTTACATTGCTTTTGATTTTGAAAATAAATTGCTATTAGCAATGGGAGTGAGTTTTCATAGAGACAAATGTACAAACAGGAAAGATGACTATAATTTCTCAGGGTTGGAAACTCTTACAGTAGACCTGGGAGCACAGCCTGCAGTGCCTGGTATCTGATGCTGGTGGTTGGTTCAGTAATAAATGAATTGCTGCTCGTACCGTGGGAGAAGGCACAGAGCCTTCCAGGAGGTCCTTAGTCTGGTTTCACTGTAGGCTAAAAAGCGTGGAGGGGACATCCTGCAAACATGAGCTCTTGTTTTAAAATGTAAGTGGTGTCTGCGCTCTGCAGAGCGTGCCCACAGCGCTGAGATGTGCGGTATCCTTGCTGAGCAGGTAAGGGCTTCCAAAACGTAGCACAGCTCTTGGTGGAGCTGATGCCCAGTCCCAGCTGTGGGCAGTTCCAGTGAGAGTCTCTGTTGCTCACAAAGATAGCATCTTTTGGGTCATACTTTCTATGGATTTCTTCTCCTATAACCTAGTGTAAAGGGTCTCTTTAACAACTGCATGTAGCTTGCCCTTGATGTTGTAACTTAAGGAGAGCAGTTAGGAGACCTTAATGTCCTGGGAACAGATGAGAGGATGTAAATTTGTGACAGGAGCAGGATATTGGCTTGCTGTGTAGATGCTGTTTGGTTGGGGTCTCCTGAGAAGCAAATGAAGGTGTCTGAAATGAACTTGAGTAACATGTTTCAGTGGCCTCCAAGTATTTATCATTTGGAGTGTCTAACCGATTTAGCCTCTAGCTTTGTTAGACACCAATGTAGTTATTGTTTTGGAGTCAGTGTATCCATTAATTAGCGACTCTACTAATAGTCACTTGAGGGTTAAACTGGTCCCAAAGGGTTATTTCCAGCGTTGTTTTTCTTCTCCCCAGTATATTTGTTCTGCTAGGAACCTGTCTCACCTCCTTGTGGGGTGTGGGTCCTGCCTCCATGGATGCTGCCTCTTCTGCTTTATGGCAAGGACTGCCGTGTCCAGCAGAAACCCCAGCCTGCAGCGAGGAGATAGAGACAGGTGCTTATCTGTGGAAGGAGCCTGGTGCTGAACTGGCTCTGAAGCCACTTCCCAACTGCCTGCTGCTGGATCCAACTGTCTCTTGATTTGGAGCAGGAAGCAGCATTGGGAGATTATTTTGCCTAGGAAGTCTGGCCTGGAGAGGTGGTTAGTCTTTGCTGTTGATCCTAGGCCCTGGGCAGATCAATAGTGAGCACAGGAACATAAACACAACCAAATTAGACACTGCCAGTTTGAGGTTTTCCCCTCTGTGGGGCCCTTGTGGTTCCTGGGCTCAAGCTGTGAATCAGGGCGGCTGTTGCCACAGTGACCCCCGCACCAATGGCGAGCTCAGCATGGCCCCTGCGCCAGCTCGGCCCAGGAGCAGCGTTTGCTCCGGTCCTGCCAGTGCTGCTGGCTTTCTTGCTAACTTATCAACCCAGAACTGTCTGGTTTTGAACTTACACAGGCTTTTTTTTTCTCCTTTTCTCTTCTTTGGACYGAATGTGTTTGTGTGCCAGGTGTAACATTTTGTGATGGCTGCTGTGACTTTTCTCTTTTCCGAAGAAGCCCACACAGGTTTTGCTCTACAGAGTCTTCCTTTTATAGCCTGTTTGTTACACACAGAGGCCCTTTCAGTTTACATTTGCCCCATTCCTCCCAGTGAAGATTATTACTTTCTTCTGCCTTTTTTTCCCTAATCTGTTTGTTTATTCCCGTATATTTCTGGCATGGTTTAGCTAGAGCCAAGAGTTCAGTGAAACCTCCTGGCTCAGGCTGCTTTGTGCTTCTGTGCAGACTGGCCCTCGTGACGCTCCATTTGGAAAATGGTTCTCCCTTTCAGCTGACATCTYGGTGCTTTCGGTGCAATCCCAGCGGAGAGAAGTAGAGGACAGACATCCAAAATACAGGCACATTTTTGAAGCTTTGGTGGCCTACCTTAGGTAACTGCAGAGTTATGTGCACTGCTAATGAGATGTGTTAGACGTTCAGCTGTCTTGTTAAAAGTAGGATCATCTGCACTAGAGTGAAAGGCAGCTGATGGCTGACTTGTGTCTTCAGAAAAGCGCAGTCGTCTTGGCTCCAAAGTTGTCTGCAGCTTTGAGTGAAAGCCAGCTGCCTTGGCAAACTCATTGGGCATGTGGTGGTGAGCTCTAGGTCTTGAGAGAAGATGGGTTTGCTAAATTAAAGCTTCTTTGGTGTTTCTGATGATAGATGTAAACATGGCTCAAGCCATTAAARAAGAAAGAAAGAAGGGTTAGTGCTCCTGAAGAATGCGTGTTGAGGACATGAGGGCCATCTTATGGCCCTTACGAACTGCGTGAACTCGTGTGGGTTGAGCTCCTTGTTTGCTTTCGTGGCCGAGAGCCTGAGCCCTCTGCCCAAGGCTGTCGTCTTTGTCAGTCCCCTGGGGATCGCGTGAAAACGGCCTCCTGCAGCCAAGGCTGCTTCCCGGAGCCCCTGTTGAGCTGGGGCGCAGCCGAGATGGGTGTCCTTGGGAGGCAGGGAAACCACAGCTGTTTGTGGGGAACACGGCGCGCCACCTTTCTGTAGAGCAAGCGGAGCAAAGCAAAGGAGTTTGCCAGTTCGGTATGTTTTTGCCAAAAAAACTGACGTTGTGTTTTTCTGATGCAACAAGGTAGAAATTAATAATAGGCCCAAGATCTAAAGCAAAGTGATTCTTAAGCAAAATGATTTGAGAAGTGTTTTATACTTAAACAAATAGGAACTGGGCGGGCTGGCTGGGCTCGCGGGTGCTCCCTGTGGCYAGAGGGGGTGGCGGGTGGTCGGGCAGCCCCAGAGCCAGGCAGGCTGCAAAGAGCCCTGTTTTCCTTCATAGATAAGAAGTTATTCTGAAAAGAAGTTATCTATCTCTGCAAATAAGCATTAGAGTATTAAAGGTAATTTTAATTGATACCGCAGCAATTACATTTAAAGACAAAGATTAAGTACTTCGGAAGAGTACAATTTATTGAACTTTTTGCAGGGCCAGCTAAGTTTTTCATTTATCTGGTTAGAAGTAGATCCTTAAAGCCACTAATATTTTTATGTTACTTAAAGAGTATGAAATCAGGGACAGAAGCTAATGCTACCTAGATGAGAAGAGCATTTCTACATTCCTTTTCATTTCTTTGCGTATTTCTCTCCCTCCCCCTTTACTGCATACTTTTCTGTTGTATAACATTAAATCTCTCTAGTCAAACTGGGATAGCTCTTTAGCTGGAAGGGCTCAATGTCTTGCTTTTCAAGGCAGTGTTTTCTGGCACTTTTTTTTCTTACTCATCTTCTGACTGTCAGCAAGGAAGATTTAAGAACTTTCAGTTAAGTGACTGACTTTCTATAAACACTGCAGCTATCCAGTAGAATATGTAATAAAAGACTTGGTGCTTTGTAACCAAGTCCCAGACTGCTTATTTTCCTCTTTCAATATTAGTTCAATTTTTGAGCTTGGAAATACAGCCTCTTGATATACAATGCTGTGAGATTTATTGTAGTTTGGGATAGTCTTTCTGTGGCCTGGAAATCTTGTATAGACAACAGAACTATAATTTTAGTAGCAGCAATACTTTTAGTGTCTGTTTTTAAGTGACGATCTTTGTGGTGATGTTTTTAACAACTCTATCTTAGAGACTTTAGAGCCATTCAGTTAAAATAATAATCATGATGACTCTCATAACTGGATGAGAATTCTGACTTAACCTGGATTTTTAAAAAGAATATTAGCTATTTTTTTCATATGGACATTTTGAAAATGAAAAATAATTTCTTAAATCATAATTCTTCAAATGTAGACAGTAAAAAAGCTGTGAATTTGCAAAACAGCTGAAATGAAATGACCATTCTTGGAACAGTTTGCTATTAAATTAGCTAATAGCATCTGCATTGCTGTCCAGAAATTTGCTTTCTAAGCCTCAAATGAAAACAGCAGTGAGTAGCCATATAAAATGGTGTTAAGAACAGGAGGAAAGTAGAGCTATCCAGAAGATACTGCCTTTAGGAAATGAGCTAATGGGTGAGATTTTTCTAAAAATCTCTGAGATTTTTACAATACAAAAAGAATTAGCTCTGTTACAAGACTGTGATATGGATAGTGATTTTGTCCATTTTTGCCTTTGTTCTTTTACAATTAAAACAGTTGAAGGAGGATATCTTTGCTTTTCTTCATATCTTTTTATATTCCACATATTGCTTGCCTTGACGCTTTTCTTCAAACCAAGAGACTTTTGTTAACACAATGATGTGTAGAAAGAACCCAGCCACACTGGAAGTGCTCGTGGGTTCCTACCTGGCTTCTTCCTAGCACTGCTCATGTGCAGCTCATCCAAGTCCACATAGTCCCCTGCCCCGGGTAAGCACTGGTAGAACTTCCAAGGTTAAACCCAGCAAAGTTCAACTGATGCTCTATTAAAGTAAGAGACCAGAAGAGACTTAATTTTGTAGGAATTTTTCTAGTGGAGTTTGTAGAGTCACTTGCTGTAAGTGCTTCCTTGCTGTAAATGCAAGGCCCTTTTTTGTTTGTTACTGTTATTTATCAGACTTGAGCCGTTGAGTTGTCATTTGGGTGCTGCCTCGGGGTAATTTAGATTTTGTTGTGTGTGAAACCTTTGGCTAMAGAAGTTGCGCTGTTTCTAAGACTGTTACCATAGAAAAGACATATTTGGCCTGTGTTAAAATGTTTCCTCTGAAAATCTCTTTAGCCTGGAAAGTTGAGGAAGTAGATACTTCTCTGGGACTTGGTGAAACTGTGCTGTCCTTAAGAATTAAATTTGCTATGAGGCTTTGTGCAAGGAACAAATACATTGAGMAAGTATTTCTTCTGGATGGGTAGGTCTCTTTATTATTATTTTTTGTTTAAATTACCTGACTGTAAATATTTTCCTATCATACAAGCGATGTTGACGTTATATGGGAACAAACAGTGTTTACAATGGGAGGAGAAACCAGAAATTGGATTATTTAATCATTTTTGCCGCRTATTTCATGTTTCAGGAACTGTGAGGGTGTTAATGGGAAAAAAAAGGAGAAATTGTGAAAGAATTTGAGGAAATCACATTTATATCAGGTTCCACTCAAGCTGCAGAGTGGCACGCATGACAGCTACAAAAAGGGAGTGAAACGAGACATAACTAAAACTTCATTATTTTTTCACTTCAGTTAATAAAATATGCTACTGTGCATATAAATCTACATATATAGTGAATTTAATGGTATAAGAAGGATATTTTAAAAGTAAGCCGACGCTAGTTCTTTTTAAACTTCAGTAAGTTCTGTTTTTCCATTGTTTAGATGTACCCAGAGGAAGCGATGTGTACAATGGCTTAACAGCATATACATTTTTCCTGTCCACAGCTAAAAAAACATCATTTGTTGTTGAACTTCTGRCAATCAGCTTGTGGCACCTGAGCAAGTCTGAAGTTAYATTTTTCAGACTTGAGTTTTTGTAGCTGTAGTGACTGTCGTGTCCTTTTCAAGTATTTCTAACCTGTTCTATCTAAATGGCTTTGCAGACCCTTTTTATCAAAGTCTATTGCTAGCTGGTGGTAAATACCAACTGGATTTCTTGAAATGATAATTTATAAAAATAAGCCATAGAAATATTCTAGTCAAATACCAGATACTGAATACTTAAAATTGGCTTAATGTGTTATTCACAGCTATTGGCTATGCCTCTGGTAAGGTTTTTTTTTAATATATATTCAGTATTTTGAAAACCTTTCTTTCAGTCTTTCAGCTTCACTTGTTTTTATTCCATCTCTTTCTGTCAGCCCCAAATCTAACCAACCAAAACTCCTGAAAGGGGATCTATATTGCTCTTTGCAAGAACTTCAGGATCAAAATGCCAGCAACTTCTTTAAAAAGTCAAATTTGGAATTTGTTTTTTTCCCCCCTGGTCAATCTGGAAGGGAAAAGAGCTTGGACATCCCCAGATGGTCACTTGGGCCTGTGGCCGCTGGCGTGGCCTGGAGCAGCTCGAGGTGCTGCCTGAGCACTGGGCTGCGCGCCCCCCTTTCCTGCCCTTGCCCCGAGTTTATATAAAGCAATAATTGTGGCAAAAATACAGCTATTTCCCTTTTTGTCTCTTGGTTTGAATGCCTCTCTGCTGAATACTTGAGTGTTTTGTGGGAGACCTTTTGGCTGCCAGGGAGAGGCAGGGCGACATCTCCATCTATAAAGGGAATTGTAATGGCCGTGTAYGCTGGCCAGCACGGACCGGCGTCTGCACCCTGCTTATTGACTATCTCTTGATCGTTAGGATATAAAATGCCTTTCTTAATCACTCTTTGCCGGAGCCCATGGCATGGTTGGAGGGCAGGGTTATTGGCTGTGTTTTCCTTGCGTAGAAAATTCAGAGATATCCACCAGAGCAAAAAGTGAGAGGGGATTAGGATGGCATTTAACGGCAGAAATATATTCTTAAGAAAGTGTAAATTTGTCTTCTGCCTAACAGGAGTGTTTTTACTATTAAAGGTTCTGGAATGAAGAGAGAATGAAGAAAAGGAGCGGGCGTCTTTTGRGTGTGAAGCAGAAGCGTGTGCTGTGTTGGCAAAAGGTGCCCTGTGACCGGTGCCCATGAGCTCRAGCCGTCCCTGGGATGCAGGCAGGACGGGGAAGGTGCCGGTGCCATTCCCTGTGCACCGGGCTGGGCCTCTGTCTGGGGCTCCTGCTGAGATGGGGCAGAAAATAAATCTGTCTGAAGGGCCAAAGTGATAAAATTGCTAGTTCTGCAAGCTAGGCYGGACTCGCGGGGGCTTTTGCAAAAGGATCAGTCTCTCGTGAGGAATTTTTGTCGGGATATCAACCGAAGGCATTTCTGGAATGGGAAGGAATTAGGGGCTTTCTTTTTCAGTATCATCCTTTTTAATAATTTTTTTCTTCTCGTGCATCGATTTAACTATCTGGTAGGTCACTATCAGTAAGGTACCAGGTCTTTGAGAAGAATATATTGATTCAGGTCAGCCTGATTTATGGAGAAGGATGGGATATTTTCACACAGTTGCTAGCACTTAGAAAAAATACTTTCAAAGGGCCTGTCTCTTTTGAATGTTGACCTTTACCTTCTTAATCTCAGGGGAGGGAGAGGTTGGAAAAGCAGAGCTGACTTCTGCAGTTATGATAAACAGACATTTATCACACGTAGTCTGCCTACATGCTGGGCTCTGGAAGCCCCTGGCATCACATTTCAGGTGAATAGAGCCCTTACTTAGGGCTCCATCCCGCAGCAAATATTTGAGGTTTTTCAGTCTATACAACCCTCGAAGATGCAGATCGCRGCCTCGCAGGAGGCCGGCCTGCGGAAGGGAGCGTTGGCGGGTGTCTGAGGGCGGCACTTGAAGCATAGTCGCCTCTTGTTTGGGCAGGGACCTTTCTGAATCCGTTCTGTCAGCAGGTCGGCCACCAAGAGCCTCTCCTCCCTTCCCTCGGGGAGCCTCCCACATTGCCCAGGGTGACCGGTAAAGATGTGAGTATAAACAGAGACCACGGGGAYGGGCTTGGCCATGTGAGAAGTGGCAGGAAAAGAAAAGAGGGAGCTCTGCGGGTGGAAGGAAATCCAAGTAGGCAAAGCAGGAAAGGAAAAGGAAACTGGGAATGTGAGCATGGAGAAAAAGGGAGACAAGAAAAGGATCAAAAAATGAGGGAAGGTAGATAGAAGGGAGTGAGAGGAGGGAGAAACCTGGAGTGTGCCATATGTGTAATACACCCCACATGAAAAATAACCAGGGATTTGGCAGGTGCTAGAAAAAAAACATCTGAACACTTCTGTCTTGGCTGTGGTTGGGGGGAGACCCCACCTCCATTTCCTTTGGCTGCTGCTGGTGTCCTCTGCTCTTCTGAGTTTTTCATGGGGAACCTTTTTCCTTCTTTGWGCACTGACCCCAATGAAGATTCATTTCGAAACAGATGAAGGCTCTAGGAAACGTGGTTTTGTTTTGCTTGAGTTCTGAGCCTGCTTCCATGGAAAAACAGTCTTCAGTGTAGAGCTGAAGAGTCGTTTTTCATGATTTTTATCTTAAAGAGATAAATTATCTCTTTAAAAGAAAGTTCTGAAAAGTTTAAGCAAGTTTTCAGATGACAGTGAGCAGTTTCAGCAGGGGGAAGCAGGACCAGTGCCCACATTGCTGGGAGGGCAGAGGCTCCACRGAAGCCTCAGCACTACGTGGATTAAAGTGGGCCTTAAGAAGACTGATAACCACACGATACATCATTCTGCACGAAAGTCACCAAGAGTTAGAGGTCTGAGTGGAGCCTGAATTTTCCTTCTCTTCGTCATGCCAATTGATGTTGATTTACTTGCATTTCAGAAGAGTTGCCGGAGGAGAACTAGAGAACAGAATTTTGTCAGGTCTAGTCTATGCAAAGTGTGAAGAGCTTTCCCAGGAGGTGTTTCTTTTGTGCTCACAGATATGTTCGCCTTTATGGACGACTTGTCAAGGCTTTCATTTGCTCTTGATTTTATTTTCCAAACTGTAGTCCCAAAGCCACTCAATTGTTGCAGGAGGAGGGCTATTGGAAAGCTGTGAAAGGTGAGCTTGTGGTCGAGGAGAGTTGTACAGCCAGGGCTTTGGCCAAGTGATTTGACTAACTGAAGATCAGATTATCAGCTCCTCAGGCTACAGACTATTTTGTGTTTGTACACAAATTAGCACAAAATGTTTTCCGTACTTTGTGTTTGCCTCTTATTTTTCTCTGGTATCTAGAACTGCCTACATGTTATTACTTTTAATTTTATGCAATTACAAAAAGATATGCTAAGCTGAACCCCAAAGGTATTTGCCTTGGCTTTTTAGCATAAGTGGTAAGAAAAACAAGTTTTTATTTGGGTCAGCCTTAAAAGCAAGATGAAAAATATTATACAAGCAGGTAGGAATTTGAAATACTGGTTCAGCCGATGGGAACTCACCTGCTGATCGTGGTGCAGTGGAGAGTCTCCTTGGCTGTTGTTTTCCCTGTTTTTCTATGGCGTGCTGTTAAGCTCAAGGGGATTTAGGAGTTAGGAGCTGATGCAGTTTTGAGGGACAAGGAAAAGTGCCTCAGCCTATGCAGGAGCTGCCGCCGCAGGCCCTGCGCCGCGTCGTGCGCCGGCTCTGCCCTGGTCAAGGAGGCGACGTGGCCCCTTGTGTCAGCGCCGCTCTGTGTTAGCGGTGTCGCTGGCAAAGGGGGAATGGATACAAATACTGACACAGAATGATGTATAAAACATTCTTGTTTGGATAATGAAAATYGGACCTTTTATCCTCTTTTCAGCTCTCTTCCCTCCATTTTTGATCTGTGGTATTACTTTTGTTTAGCCCATGATTACTTTCTAGTACATCTTTCATTTGGAGTCTTGTCAATTTGGAAGTTTACTTAAATCAAAGTATCTATGTTTGTTTCATGCGCTATTCACTAACCAATTCAAAGGACTTTAATAGATTAGGGACATGGGTTCTCCGTGGAATATTTTCTTTTTGCATGTGTGTGTAATCTTCCAGACCTGGTGCTATTTTGGTTTTACCATTTCAAACTCTTTGCTGGGCCTAAATACAGGGCTCTCTGGCTGAAATTTCCTGGATTGCCCATAGAATTTAAAAATATATGTGTCTACAATAATTATTATACTCCAGCTCCCTGAAACGGTGGCTGTATTTTACTGAGACTGCATAATTTTGGTACCAGCTCTGCCGTTTGTCAGCACAGTCAGCAGGTCAGTCACTACATAGAATTTTTAAACATAGTGTTTCTATGGGCAGTTACTCATTCGAATGCAAGTCGTCTTTCCTTGCACCTCTTCTAATGCAGTAGTTGCTGGGAATATTGTCTCCACTACCAGGAAAGAGGAAGTCGGGATTTATTTCTCCCCGGCTCGGTAGCAATGAAAAATGCAGCTTCTCGGAAATATCCTTCATCTGTTAATCACTTCTGTAAGCTCAGGTGACACTAGCGCCTCTGATCTTTTTTTTGTTTGTTTGTTTGTTTTTGTTTTTTTGTTTTTTTGTTCTTCAGCTCTGCATTTAAAGAATCTCATATTTGCTTCTCCACCTGTTCCTTTACTTTGTCTTTGAAAGCTCCTTTAGCAGCTCTTCCTTGCCTACTGCTCCTTACATCTTGCTCCATCTGCATTGGCGTCAGCCCTGGCTGCTGCCAACATGGTGCTGCAGTGTTACCCTCCTCGAAGTCAGCRCTAATTGAAATAATTGTTCTTGGGTTCATGTGGTGGGTCACTGTCTGGCAGGGCTCGTGCCCATTGCCGCAGGATCCCGTTCCCACCTGCGAGCTGCCGGCCGCGAGCACGTGTGAGGCTGCCCACGTGGGTACCGGTGTCGCTCTGGTCGCCCAGTGAGGGGCTGCAAACTCACCCAGTGGGACAGGGCTCCAGGGAGGCCAAGTGTCTGCCCAGCACCAGGGCAGAATGCGGGAGGCCTTCACAAGGCAGAAGAATTTCTATATGATGACTTCATTTGTTCTGGACTCTCGGAAGAGAATCCTGAGGTCAGATCTATTTTGAGTTGGAGAAATCTCTCRTGTCAAAGCTCTTACTGTGCACAGGGCTGGTTGCTTTCTGGTGGGTGCTGCATAACCCCATCTCCAGCTGCCCTCGAGGAGGTGCCCAGCATCCTGCTGCACGACCTTTCTTCCTTGCTGTCTTCAATGTGGGATTTTTGATTCCTTTGTCCTCGTTGCTCTGCTTGAAGACGTTGTGACGGGTACATTGGTAGAAGCTGAAGAAAAAAAGCCACTGCCTCCATGTGGCTTTTCTGTTTTTCTTCTTTCTCCCTCCTCTTTTTTGGATGATATATATATATATGTATAAAGAGAGAGAGAGAGATGCCCCCAGCATTCCCTTTCTGCTTCTGAGAAGTGCAGCTTCAGATGAAATCCCTGAGAATCTCAAGGGTGAGTGATTTATGTAAGGAGAAAGAGTCCAGTCTTTTGCCACAGCAGTTGAGGACCGGGCACCCTGCAGAGTTGAGGTTTAGCTTTGTCACTTGAGACACCCACTCTGGCGTCACTTGTAAGAGACTGTTATGGTGCCATCCTGACCACTTTCACTGTCCTGGGAGGACAAAGCACAGACTAGAGGTGGGGGCAGGACAAAAAGGCTGAACTAGATCCTGCTGGATACACTGCAAGGTCTTGAGTAGCGGTGTGTAAAGGCAGGGTAAAAGTAAAGGCTTTTGTGGTGCTAGAAAGCTCCCAGTGATTTTTACCATTGATTTTACATGCTCTGCTGGTGCTTGCTGACTGGCAAAATGTAAAAGAAATATATTTTGAACATTGGTATTGCCCTAAAACTTTCAGAAGTGGTTTCTTTAAAAAGTCATTCAAATGCAAGACTTAACACTTCAGCTACAAGTCACTTTGCCTTGGGTTTGAGATGGTGGTGGGTGCTGTGATTGTGTTTGGAGGCTGTAATTATGCTCAAGATATTTCATTTGTCTTCCTGCATATTAAATACCCTCCTTTTCAAAAATGCACATCTCGTATGCTAAGTGAGAGCCAGGCCAGGTAAAATACATATGATTTAGAACCAACTAACAAACAAAGAGTCAATAAAATAAACTTCTTATCCTCAGCTTTGACAAACAGGCTGCYCAGCCAGAGTCACAGTATTCCCAGCTTTTCAGTAGCATAACATAACAGTAAGCCCAAGGGCTGTCTCTGTCCTGAGAGAGTTTGAGCAGCTCCTCATTTGAACAGAGGTCATCTTGCAGCTGCTTGAGCTTCATCCCTTAGTTGAATGTCAGTTGTGGAGAATTTCCTACAAGTAATTTCCACCAAACACCCAGGGACGGGAATAAAAAGAAGAAAGTGCTCAGAGCAGCTGCAGTTAAAGCAGTGTCTGCCCTGGCCGGGGAAGGCAGGTAAACATCTTGCACGTGATTAAATGCCAACCAGGAACAACCTTCTGCTGCYGGCTCAAACCAACTCTTACGCTGTTGTGCTTTGAATAAACCTGAGAGCTCTGACATGGTGCATATTATGAATTGATGCCAAGCTGTGACTAAATAATCTCATTAAAAACACAAGGTAACTGAAGCAAATATTTCCTTTGAAGAAGCACTATCTGTAAAGTACTCATTTCCTCTTTTAAGCCCCTTAGATTAAAGGGGCAAAGACAGGTGGGCTGATAAGAGCAAGATAAGGCTTGTTGAGTTAGTTTACCAGCTAATTTGGCAAAAAAAMCAGAGCCTTGTTTCATGCAGTTTTAAGAGTTTGTATCACTTGTGTTTGTTGTATGAGGGATCAACTGTCTAAATATCTGGTGTAATTGTGAAATGCTTTTGTATGCACATGATAACTTGGTATATTTACATATTTTCCACAAGACGTAATACTGCTAAGATAAGATCTCACCTACGTAGTACCCATAATCTGTGATGCTAATCCCAAGCCTCTGTCTAAGCAGGCTTGTGTGCAGTTTCAGGATGGGGAGCCCAGACCAGCAACAGTGCTGGTGTTTGCCCCCGGGTTGGTAGCACTGCGCTGCGCCTGGGGGTGCTCAGAGATAACCTGGTGCTCGGTCCTGTACCAACTCCACCAACCCAGATCTGAGAACAACCCGGCTTCCCTGAGTCTGTCATGCTTTCTTTTTTTAAAAAACAATTGCATGTTGTATTTGCTTAAAAGTGATGCATAAAGTGAAATCATTTTTCTAAGTGTGAAGTTTGGGCTTGTACCCTGGTAGGAGGATTTCCGAAAGAGGAACTTGCCCATTGAATGTAGAAGCACAACTGTAGCTGAGATTCTCAGGTGTATTTGCCTGTTCCTGTGAGGATTTGGTCTTTGAACTCATCTGTGATTTGTATTGCCAGCCTTTTCCCAGGTACCGAGGCAGGAGCAGTTCTCTGTAGGCTGATGCTGCCTTTGCCTTCCAAGGGAATTGGGGTAGATATGAGTGCTGCCGAGGGGAATCATGAGCAGCTTTACGGGGAGATGCACAAATCATTTGGCACCAGGTACAGAAAATGCTTGGTCTGACCAGATTTAATGATTAACTGAAGTCCTCTCACTCCTTTCTGCTCCAAAGTCAGTTTCCAAAGTGAAAATTTTCATTACTTTCTTAACCAAGATGAACACAACTTGGAGAGATCAGGAAAACAAGCTTGGAGAGCCCTGCCGCAGAACATCTGTGGGTGTAATTTACCTGTCAGACCCTCTCGCTGCTGTTTTGCCCACAGATGTTAAGAGAGTGAAATTGCAGTTAATGATAAAAATGTATGTACAGTAGTGTAGGGACTAAAGCCTAAGCCTGGAAGGCTTCCCGTTGGCTTTAATGGGCTTTGGATAAGGCCCTAGGAAAATACACAAGACACTTTACAGAAAAGACTAAAATCATGTTTAATTTTTGTTGGCAGACAGCTGGCCTTCCATCCTCTCCCCTTTCCCTTTTTTTGTACCCTGAAAGCCCAGGGATATGTTAAATGCAGAGCATTAAGGCGCTGTGAGGGTCAGCGGGCTGGGCAGCCGGACCAGTGTACGGGCAGGGCAGCTCTGTTGAGACGAAACATTTTGCATCATTTGTGCACGGAAACAGCACATTCTTGYTCTGAACTTTAAGTGAATGTATAGATTTCTTCTTACTGCTGGTTTCCAGCACCCAATATGACTTATAACCTTTAATGTTTGAGAGAGAAAATATCTAAATTGTTTTTGAATTGTCTTTCACCACTCCCAAGTTTTTCTCTGGGTCAAGATGCATTCAATTTTAGAAGATGGGAACACAAGGGATTACAAGACATCCGTGACATTTTCCATGAGAAAATAATAATAAACTTTCAGTAATTTAAGAATAAGTTCAAGCTTCCCTCTAGAGACTTGCACATTTGCAAATGAGATGGTTCTGATGTTTGCTAAGAAGAAAGTATCTCACAAGAGGAAATAATTAATTTGGAGGAATCTGTCCTGCGCTGCAGAGACTTCAAGTCACTGTCTGCATTAGAGAAACTTCATACACGGTTCCCAGCATTGCAAACAGCAGTCCCTCTCTCCTGGTTTAGCAGTGAAGGYAGCACTGAGGGGGCTGTGTTTCCAGGGCCATTTGCAGGAGTGCAGCCAGTCACAGAGGCTCCAAGTGAGACCTGGGCTTGCTTAAAATCTTGCTTTGACAGGATTTGGCGCTGTCCTTAAGGAAGAAGCCTGTGGGCCGGCCCAGCCCCGCCACCACTCGCACCGCGTGTCCCAGCTTGGGCCTTACTGCGTCGCTTTGCAGTCCTGTGTGGCTGGGAGCTGTTAAAAAAATCAGTAACATCGCGCTGTAAAATGTTGCAGGTAACCAGCTTGCTAAGCTGCCCCAGTTTTGTGTCACCAGTAATAGTGATTGCCCAGCTTCTTTAAGTAACTTGTGTTTCATTAGAGACAGTTCAGTTTCCTCATCACTTTCCTTTTTTTCCCTTTTAATGTCAGTAGTTAGATTTGACATTAAATATTATATTTATCTTAGTTACTGTGCTTGCTCTAATGAAAACAAAGCAATAACTTATCATCCTTTTAAAGAAAATTGAAAAATAGGCGAGTAGAACAAGAGGCTTCCCAGGCTGCTGTGGTGTGGGCRCCCGCCCAGTGCTGCCCAGTGCCCCCTCTGCGGCATTGGGGCTGGCAGCAGCGACGCTTCTGCCTTACGGGCTGCGGAGCCAGCGCCGCATCTGCCTGCGATTCCGGACTGGGAACAGAGACAGCTGGGATTTGTGCAACCTTCCCTTCATGCAGGAGGTGACAGCGAGTCCRGGGAGTGCCGTCCTGTCCCAGGGGACAGGCATGGGGGTGTCTAGAGCCCGGACACTGTTACCGTCTTCTTGTTGTTGTTTTTTTTTTTCCATCACTTTCTGAATGTTGTTTTGGGGCATAAGTGACTCTTTACTGGAATTATTTTTTCCTGTATCTTGTCATGAGAGCTGAACATTTATCCTCATGTTTGGAAAAGTTTCTAAATATTCGCATAAGCTTCAGCATAATTTATTTTCTTTTGTAGCTTAATAAAAACTTGGGTTTCATTCCGACTAGCTTACTTCAGGGATTTACAGAAGGCCAGTGGGGCTGAAAAACAGGATTGAGCTAAGAGACAAAGGAAAACAAACAGCTGGAGGAATACCTAGAATTTACTTGGAATGCAATGATGGAGCTCCAGTGCTGCTTTTTAAAATAAGATGGTAAATTATTAATACTTGAAGGAGGAAATGGGTATGGTAGTGGTTCTGCAATATGTGGCTTGCTCTGAAGTGCAATGTTTTTATGCAGGCTTCTTCCCCAGTCCTACTGAGCTATTACCACAGATTTTTCCTCCTGAATTACATGTCCATCCTGTTCCTCCCACAGCAGAGCATTCACAACCTCCATTCTGCTGTTTCCCCGAAGGGCTGCTGTGTTTTTTGGTAAGGTTGCAATTCCCATAGGCCACGGAGACTCAGCATCTCTCGCTCTGCAGCAGCTCCCCAGGTACTTGCCAGGGAAGGTGGTAAGGATCCAACTAGGGAGGTCTGTGCTTTGCAGTTTATATTCCTGTTTTCCTGACCTGCTCTGTAGATGGGACCTGCTTTCTCCAGTGTCATGTTCTTCTCCGTGGAATAATTTCCGTGGCCTAGACAGGCACTAGAAAATCCTTCTAGGACTTAATATTATGTTAGGCTGCTGGTTGGCAGTTTTCTTCTTTTGTTGGGGTGTATCTGGTATGGGAAACTACTGTTGCAGAAAAAGAGATTTTGTAGGTAACAGTCCTGAAGGCTCCAGCTATCGGARCCAGAAGTAGAGTTTGCATTGGGGTGTGGTGCTGGGAATTAAACGTAGGTATTTATGATGCTGCTGAGGGGAGCTCTGCTCTATTTTTGGTCCATCTGAACTCTTTGGGATGCATAGCTGAACTTCTAGCTTAAAATCTTGATTTGGAGTGACTGTTCTTGTAGTTAGGAGCATATGATTTGCCAATGAAGGGTTTTGTGTCTCCTAGGGATAATCTCTTGTCTGGTGAAGAGCTGCAGCAAAACAAATGGCCCATGTGGGCCATGGTAAATATGGCTGGACTGTGAGTGTCTGTAGAACTGAGACACGCAAAGGACCGTGACTTTGGGCTGACTGTGATACATTTTGGAGGCAGCAGAAAAGTTCTTCCCTCTCGAGTTCAGCAACTGCTCTTCGTGTGGAGCCTAGATGGTCATTTGAGGTAGCACAAACAATGATGCCACAGGAAGAGATTCCTGGAAGTTATGGTCCCATTAACATATTTTGACTGTCCAGTCTCCCAGCAAAGTAAAAGTTAGAAAATTCAACTCAATTTTGAACATTTACAGAAACAATGAGTATCTAAAACTATTCCAAAAAAATATTCTTTTCCCCCTTTTTTTTGTGTAGCAGGAACTTTTCAGCTTTATTAGCTCTCAGAATTATTTCAGATGCTTAAAACAGTGAGTCTGATTAAAAATATTCTTTTCATCGAGCTAAGATGATTGGAAAAAAAAAGGTTATTTAGTTTGAGAGAATATCAATCAGCTTCTTGGTAAATAACTGCATTCCTCAAAACAGAGACGTAACCAGATTTATCTTAAAGCAAACAAAATTAGACAACACAAAGGAGTGGATACAGTAAAAATATTAGTTAATGGTGTTTTGCATTTTAAAACAGTTTTCACTGAGTCATTTACTATAAACATGGCAAATGAGATGCATTTAGTCTAAAGCCCTTCTATTGTGTTTATCAAATAACTGTTACAGTATTTACAATGCTGTATTGACTTGGAAAAAATCTGAGGCTGTTTTGTGTGTTTTCCCTCAAGGTTAAAGCTTTGAATCATGGGATAATGTGTGATATCTCTAGGGCTTCTTGAAACAGTTCAAGAACACGCACAAAGGCCTGTGGTTTGTGCTATATTTGTACAGAATTTAACATCATGTCCCTTTGGCTTGAGAGCAAAGATGAAGATATCAAGGAAAATACCCTCTCCTTTAGCACCACAGCATACGTTTTAACAAAAAATGTTTGGCTAAGTGCAAAAGTTAGTCACATGCTCTCTTTCCCTGTAGTGATTTTTATTTAAAACTGCCCTTTCAACCAAGTGCCCTTTAAAACAGGATTTTTCTCAATTGCCAGTTTGAATTAGCTTATTAAGCAAATTATTTGCAGATTCTTTATGCTATGGAAGCTACAGAATTTAAACTGAAAATATTTTAAATTGTTAAAGAGAAGTATCTTCACCATTTAAAAGAAAAGCTTTAGAAAGTGAAGGTCATTAATATGTTTTGGTAAAGCGTGAGTTCCTTGCTTTTCAGCTGGACTATCCCTTATAAAGCATCTAAATTCTGGCATGCAGATTTTCTCCCTCTGCTTAATTACGATTTCTCGTTAGTTGCTGCAGAGGTTATCCAGCCAGCTCATATTTCCGGTAAGCTATAAGTTAAACTTGAGCTGTGTAGTTTTATGGCACCATTTGATAGTCTGAATAAACGGGGATGCGTCGGCCGAAGCGGCCGGTGTTCACAGTGCAGCGGCAGCAGCTTCCAGTTGTTCCAGGTCGGACACGAGACGGTCGCAGCGCGGTTCTGCTCGCTGGCTGTGCGCAGCTGGGATCTCTCAAACCCCCAAAGTTTACATTAGTGAGAAAATCCCGTCTTTCAAGGTCTAGGACATGTAATTAGCTGAGGGAAATCATCACAGTTCTTATGTCCCCTAATATTTTCCTTTGCTTATCCTTTCTTTAACGTTTGCTGTCAAGATGAATGCATTTATTATTCTGGAACTTACTGCTTCCTGAGTTATTGTCTCCGAGTGGTTTCTGTACGTATAAATACGCTAGCCCCAGAGCTTTTGGGTATCCCTGTATCCAAATACCTCTGGCTTCAACGTATTTCTCATCGGAGCCACCCACAGAGCTATTGCTCAGGCACACGGGGAATAAACAACTTGACCGGGGTCACACAGAAACTCTGTGGTAGACCAACGACTTGAACCCTGGCTTCCTCAGCTCCCTCACTGCTCTCTTTCTTCATTTTAAGCTCCCTGTTCTTACTAGGAAAGGCAGATGTGCTCTACTGACTGCTTGTTTACTTGCTGGGGTGGTGTGTGTTTTATATGAAAGAATATTAGCTTATATTTCATGCCCCCGGCACCTGTGAAACATTTGTATCATCAGTAAATGGCTGAGGGTGAATTGGGGCTCACCACCAAGTGGTTGCCTCGGTTCCTGGGGACACAAAGGCATCTCCAACACCTTTTGGAGTCCATGATGTTGGAAGCTGTTTGCATAGTGTCCTGTAGGGGAGGCAGGATGTGTCTCCACGCAGAATGCCAGATTTTAGCTGTATTTTGCTGTCAGTCCGGAGTTTGTCAGGGAGCCAAGGGCTGACAGTGCGTTGAGTGACCGGGGATAGGTGGAAGGTTCCCTTTCATCTCTCTGGCCCCAGCATACTTCACTTGGCCTCCTGACGCTTGGAACACTGTTTTGATCTGCATTTGAATTCTTTCCTGTGCAGAAAGTGTGCTATTTTATGACTTGAAAACAAAGGCTAATTTGGTCATCTCTGTTTCTAACGTGTATAATTTGATATCTGTTTACTCTTTGCTTAAGTGCTACTTTGGATCTCTTTGCTGTCATTTTAGAAGGTTGCCTGTGAGCAACTTGTTCAGTGTCTTTAATGTGCATACAGGGCAGCTCGATGTTGCTGATTCTGCTCCATAGCCTTACTCMAATATTGTCTGAGCTGGTTTCCAGAGATTTCAAAGAGTTTGTGAAAGCTTAAGATTGCTGTAGTCTGTGCATGAATGGCTGGATGGAGCATGTTATCATTCATTCTTCTAGAGAAAATTTTGAAGTTAGCATGTTACGAATTCTATGTTTATGAGCTGCTGGATGTTCTTCAATGTGCTCATTATCTTGCACACTTAACAACTCTGCTGTTGGTTCTGCTTGGCAGTGGTCAACATGGTTTCGGTCTCTGCTTTGCTTGTTTGACTGCTTGAGCTGTTTGGGCAATTTGTTAGTTTTGAAAGGGGGCAACCCCATTGTAGGTGATTCATCCAATCAACGCTACTTTCTGTCTTGAAATGAAGTGCAGAAGAAAACCCCAAATACACTTTTGAGGGCAAATCCTGAGCCCTGGGGAAGTGTCGTTGCTCCACAGAGGGCCGTGGAGCAAGTGCAGGTTAGGGCCATTGCTGCTGTCCTCGTTATGTGCAGAGTTTGTTTTGTATTCACCTTTGCAAGTCTAGTTTTACCCACACCTTTGGAAGCAAGCAAGACTTGCCAGTGAAATCCTAGTCTGGTTAATGAGCCAGAGGTGCGAGCTGCTGGAATAAGGTAATGGTCAAAGCTTCCCGACTTGCTGTGTTTCCTCACGGCAATAGTGAGCCTTGCTTAGGCCTGTTTCCATTGCTTTGGCTTTCTGAGGTTGCTCCATATAAAGAAGCATTGAATTAGTTGATATATACCAAATGAAATAATACTTTAGTGGTAGAAATTGAAAAGGAGAAGCTAATTTTAAACTGAAGAGATTAGGTTATATCCTCTGTGTTTCCAGTGATATAGCCAGCTGCAAGGGTCGTTGGCACTCCATGGTCAGGATGTGGAGCTGCCTCATGAGCCCATCTGGTATCCAGCCACTTCCACCTGGGCAGAACAGTCCTGCGCCGTCGGGCCGGCTCATAAACATCCACGGGGCATGTCTTTGATTTAGCTACGGTAATAAAAATATTTCCACAATCCCAATTTCTTTTGGGAACTGTGCAACTGCATTAGTAGTTGCCTTTTAGAGAGCGAGTTTTTTTTTTTTTCTTTTTAGCTGCTTGTGTCTGCTAATGTAATACTAGCGTTCCCCATTGGACTGGTTGTATTCTTATTCCTGAGACTCCTCAGGCTTTCTCATTTTTCTTGCAACCTTTCCTTTCCTCTATATGCTGGAGTCATGCTCGAGAAGCAAACACTGAGATGCAATTCTTACATTGGAGAATATAGAAGTTACTATAAGTAAATATAGGTTAATAAAGGCAACATCAAGCCATGAAGAAATACTTCAARGAAGGATTAGGGTATTGGTGACTAGTGAGTGAAAAGCAAAGGGAGAAAAGTGACCTGCTGTGGGACTGGGAGGAAAAGATACAGGAGAGGTGAGAAAGTCTTCTAGGTGAGAGGGAGGGAAACAAAGTGGGGAAGTAATAATGGGAAAAATGGAGTGGGAGAAGCTGAAAGGGAGCAAAGATGTAGACAGCGTGTAAAGCACAGAGGTTTATAACAAAGAGAGAAGCATTTGGAGTTTGCAGTAACGGTAGGAAGCCACTAGAGAGATTCAGAGAGGATGTTGGTGGTCCCTTCTGTGTGGAGTGGAAGAGAAGACACCAGGAGTGGGGAAATTGGGCAAAGAAGAGCCAGGACAAGCACCATGACTGGCCAGTGATGATGAGTTCTCGCTGTAAGGAAGGAGCAGAGCTTGGTCAAATGTTCAGAATGATTAGACATTTTTTCAGAAGGTAAAGTATATTCAATGTGTATTCTCAGAAGAAGGAAAAGAGAGGGTTGAATTAATCAATGTACTTCAAAAACTATCTTGAGGTCAGTAAGCAGACAAACTCTTTTTTCTTGAATTCTGCACTGCTGAGAAGCACAATGTCTTTAGCATTCATAAGAAGTCAATGTCAGCAGGGCCTGGTGCAACATGTTTTGCTCGGATGCTAAGGCACAACTTCCCAAAGTTATTTTTGGGAGCCCAGCRTTTTTGGTGAATGTTTTTTTGACGTACAAAAAAGACCTCAGAGTTCTCCTAGGCTCTGGATAGTCAGCACTTCTGAAGGACAAAGAACATCCAAAGCTTTAAGGTACATTGAATGGTGGAAATGTTTGACTTGTGCTTTCTCCTTAACCGTCAGACAGTTTCGCAAAGCTTAAGAGAATTTGATTAGATGCAATTTAAGCAAGCCTATCATYTCATCTACTGCCTCTTTTTTGGACTATGGTTGTGTGTAGTCTTGGGTAGGGAAGGAAAAGACAAGACTTGTTGTCTACCCCTCCATGTTCTTTCGGTAGCTAATCCTATAAGCTGATCTGATTCCCTTATTGTTCCTCCACTAGAAGGTTACATGAGAGGCTGCTGTTTTGGGGAACGCACATGGATAAACTGGGGAATAGCTAAATTTGTAGATTTTGAGATTGAGATATGACGCTTAAGCCCAAAGGTCTCTGTCTCCATCTGTTGGAATGAGAAGGGCATAGCCCCAATGGCCGCTTRTTTGAAGACTGACTAGTGAAATTTTATTTTCAATATAACTAACGGATGGTAAGCAAGTGGATGTATCTTCATCTGCGCCTTTCAGTCTAACCGCTATTAGCAACAGCAGGGACTTGACATTATTCTGCTCTTCCCTGTGGGCAGAAAGTTCGTTTTCACTGGGAAGTAACAAGGTGCTGAAGCATAGACTCTGCTTGCTTAAATCCAGGCTGAAGTACTGAAGTAAATGTATGGTACTGATCACCTGGGATCCAGCCCCGCTGCCTTTGGAGTGCAGAGGGAGCACTGTCCAACCTCTGCAGGAAGCAGAAGTGACTCTTAGAAATCGATGGATTTCTATCCTGCTGCAACCAGACTCCATATGTTCTATAGCATGGGGTTGAGTGTAAAGAGCGCTGCAAAACCTCCAGTAGGTTCCATTTCAGAAACTGGTTGCTCAAAGCTTTCTTCCTGCAAGGTATTTTTCTCTCTGCCTCTAAAGCTCTTTGACTGGAAAATTCCTTCCAGCTCCCTTTATGTTTGAGAGGATTTATGCTGTAAGTGCCTTCAGGAGTTTACAGGAACTGGGCAATCTCTCTGCAATGTCTGCATTGTCCCTGTGTTTGTTCAGCATGAAAATTTCAGCCTAGAATTATTTGCTGACAACCTTTCTCAGAAGTTACCTGTGTATCAGCCCAGTATCAGTAGAAAGGCAGGAATTTTGAGAGTTCAGCTAATTTCTTCCATCCAAATGTTCTTTTTCATTGAAACCTTTTATCTCCTGTAACAGAACTGGCTGCTGAGTGGCAGCAGCTGCTTGGGGGACCTGGGACCTTTGTGAATGGTAGAGGCATCTGCGCTGGTGCAGACTGCTCTGGCCTTTCCGCTTCTGGATAGGGAGGGATCTTTTAGGGATTGTCATTACTTGGGATTCAGCTTCCTTTTGAGGTGTTGCGGTTGGTTTTAATAGCACAGAAGATGGTGTTTGGCCTGGTGAGCAGCCTAATATGCTCTTGATGAAAGAGGCAGATTTTGCCCATGTCCATTGTCATTCCTATCAGCTTTAAAGATGTCAAGGCCAAGAAGCAGTGATCATTGCCCTGACTTCATGCTCAGTGCCTTCTTTCAAACCGCTAACGTTTGGGGAGGAACCTACCTCGATGGCTGTCATGTGAAATGTTGGAAGTGTTCAATGTTAAACAGTTACTGGCACTTTTTACTTCTTTGCTAGAGGATGTTGTGAGCCTCTTATCCCATCTCAGTCTGAGTTTTAGAATTCATCCATTAGAATTTACCTGAAGACTTGGTTTATTTTGGTCCTTCAAGGATAGAAAAGCAGACTCAGATATGAACATGGGTTTTGGGAAGGACAATGTTCCCTTTGCTGCATGTTTGGAACTTCCTAGCCTCATCAGGTTTTAATTCAGTGCTCATTTAACCTTCTCCCTTTGGTTAAACTATTCAAGACATATCAGCTGCTATCACTTCCAAGGAAGACTTTATTTCTGTCAGCAGAACCACCGAGCCTAGAGCCTTTTAGACCAGGYTGTTCAAGAACAGGACACCCACCTTATGTAAATTGTCTGCAATGTCTGCATAGCCAGCGTGTCACCATTTGAGATTTTGAAGGCAGTGGCTGGGCAGCTGAGAAGTCCCATGTCCGTCTCCCTTGGCCATGGCGCAGTTAGTGGAACGTTACTTACGTTGCTGTCTGAGGAGGCACTTYGGTGCGACAGGTCTGTGTGTTCAGTGACACGAAATAGACCCTGCCAGCGTGGTAGACAGCCGGCTTCCACCATTTCCATCTTGTGTCTGCATGGAAACTGCCTCGCTGCTTCAGAGGAGRGAATATTTTTTCTGGGCTGACTTTATGCTTGATGGTATTTTTATTCCTCATATAGATTTCCAAACAAAACAAAAGTTGTTGCTTAGTTACCAGCCTGGTGTGATGTTCTCTCACCATTTTGCAACTCTGAAATCTTAATGTTGCATTTTTCACTTGTTACAGCCTATTTTTACTGGCTGGGGTTTTGTGCAGACACTCTTGGAAGTTGTTTATCTGCAGGAGCTGCGTGGCCCGGCCTGCTTGTTTAAAGCTATGGAAGGGAGTGTAGCTGGGGACTGGAACAGGTCTCCAGCAGGAACCCTATAGAGATGCAAATAGGAGTTCTTGTAGGCTCAGAGGTGGTGCTATCCCAATGAAATTCCTTGTGTGAGGTGCAAGGATATGTCTGACTTTGGYATTACTGCAGGACTTGATGTTAAGAGCAGGTTCATTTTGGATGAGAAGCAACAGAAAGATGAATATTTGACTTGATGCTCCTCAGGATTTTTGACTGAGAACCTGTAAATCAGCATTTTGAAAAGGGGATGAGAAAATGAGGAAAATGGGCTGAGGAGCATTACCTGTCAGTGACTCTGATCAGAGGAAGAGCCCGCTGTGGCCCCTACAAGCAGAGCCACTTGTTGGCCGTCTCTTCCCTCCGGATGTCCCACCCAGAGCTCGCCCGGTGACCTCAAATACGGCCCCTTTCCCGTGCTCGGTAGAGCCCGCAGGTTGTAGCACGTTTCTACCAAGCGCCAGTGCCCAATTTCCAGCCTCCAGCCACCGCGCTGTCCGGGGAGCCRGCAGGTGTCCGTGGCGCTCGCTGCCTGCCAGTGCTTGTGCCACCTGGATAATGTGGCAGTGGCAGCAATTTCCAAGCAGCCGCCCGAGCCCGGTCTCTCTYGTCCCTGCAGTGCCCCAGAGGATGCGTGTCCTCCCAGAGCTGACCTGTTTCCATTAAAACTTTCTCTCTAACATGATTTGGAGCTCAAGGAGGCAACTGCATGACTCAGATCATTAAATGGTTGAATGAAAGCTGCAGGCTTTCAAACGCTGATTCAAATCCAACTGCCTGCCAGGACTGTGCCCAGGACCTTGTGCTGCCAAGCACTGCTTTGTACTTGACAAAATACCTACCCTTTAGACTGGAAATGTAGCTGAGTGCCCTGCTCCTGTCAATACGTGGAGGGGATCCCGCTGCTGGCTCGGTGCATCCTCACCTGCACCTGGACGTGACCAGGACCTATTTGAAGTGCATGTAATTATCTATCTATCTATCTATCTATTCCAGTTGGTGCCCTTTGGCTCTGCTTTCACACATCAGAAAAGCCGGTCGCCCTGTCTGGAGAGGGGGTGGATGAGAGGGACCCCGTGGCCACGGGAGGAAGGGGCTCTCGCCTGCCCTTTGCGGCAGCGGCACCAGCCGCTCTGCCCTCCCCGGCCCAAGTCCAGATCTCAGTGAATTGAAGCTATAGAGCAGAGTTGAGCTAGAGCCAGGGAAAGGCTCTGGCTCCAATCCACCAGCTAAAAATGAGCAAAGCTTTTGAGCCTGCCTGGAATCTCTCAACAAACAAACAAACAAAAATCCTTCCCCAAATCCTTGTTTTCTTTTTTCCCCCCTTTTTGTAATTGTTCTTTGCCTTTTCATCTGTTTTCTAGATTTTTCTCTCTGTTTCCCTTGCTGATTATRTATATAATGTACCTCGGCATGCACGTATATTTTGGATGTTTTCAGTCAGTCATGGAAAGTGCTGCTTTTTGTGGTGTTTTCATTGAGACAATCAGGGGCAAAGTTCTTGTGGCAGTGCCAGCTSTAATACCA
Organism: Nothoprocta perdicaria; assembly: GCF_003342845.1. Taxonomy (NCBI): domain Eukaryota; kingdom Metazoa; phylum Chordata; class Aves; order Tinamiformes; family Tinamidae; genus Nothoprocta; species Nothoprocta perdicaria. The sequence continues at coordinate 4,143,834 of NW_020455655.1, forward strand.
CAGGAAGAGCTGTGTCCGCTGGAAATACCACAGCGAGGACAGAACCCACAGGATTTTCTAAAAACACAAAAATGGTTTTGAAAGCAAGTCAAATACTGCAAAGTCAGCGTGGATGATCATTTTGTCTTGAATTGTTTGTTTGGCTTTGTTTTGTTTTTCAAAGGGATGCTGAGGAACATTGCTTACGTTGAATCTGGTATTGCCCCTGTGTCCTTCCAGTTAGAAGTGCTGCTATAAACTGAGGGATTGCATCATTTGTGGTGCTGTGGAGATGCACGGTGCACTCAGCAGGCGGGGAGCTGCCCTACCTTGGGTTTTTGTTGACGCTCTCTTTGTTTTCACTATCTTTACACTCTCAGAGCATTCTGTAATAGAGCCATGGCCCTGGCTTCTGCAAAGTTGTATCTGTGAATGGGTCCTACCGAGATAGTGCTGCTCAGTGCAAAAGTGCACGTGGGGCCTATGGCCCCAGTCCGTACAAAAACAAAAAGCCTCATGTTAGTAAATAACATGAGAAGAGGGTCATGAGTCTTTGGCATTAAAAGGAAATGCAGCTCAGTCCAATGCATGGGAATGTTTCCATTTTTCTACCCCACTTTGAGTCTGGGAAGCTCTAATTTGATGGTTTTATTAATCAGGGCTATTCAAGACCACAAACAAGTTATTCAGCTGTTTCTTCATAAGAGTCTATATCACAAGAAGTGATCTTAAAAAAGAAGGAATGGGGATATCCAAGGAAGCAAGAATGCTGAGGCTTGGAAATGCATCCTTGTGCTCATGCAACAGCTTTCTTTTGCAACAAGAGCAGCCAACTCAATGTTTTAAGTGAACCATTTCCTAGTAACWGTGGGTCGATAGTGGTGGTTGTGCAGCGAGTAGCGGATGGCCCCTGGAGCGAACACAATCCYGGGTCTTGGCCGATGGTGCGAGCGTCAGAGCTGCATGAGTGGGTTGGGAACGGTTCGAGGCCAGCAGTCTGGAGCTCTCTTGGGACAATTCTTGTTATTGCAATGTAACATTGCCCTGTGTCTGCACTCCCAGACTGTAGCTAAGGGAGTAACTGCAGCTATTTCATGCTAGGTGTCAGTTTAAAAGTTTACATGGTGCCGATGGCTTTCTGGAGCTGTCTTGGATCCCTGGCTCTCCCCARCAGTTATCCCATGTGACTGTGCAGTCATGTCTGCTCCACGGAGCATTGCCCTGCGGTGGGAACCGCAGCTGAAACCCTGCACATTTCCAAGGGCCGTTGCTTCAGTGCTGGCTGCCTTTTAGGGCCTGAGATAACTGAGGCCCTTAGTCTCCCCAAGCTTCAGATGAGCCCAGCCTGCTCATGCAAAGGGCATCAGTCGCACCGCAGGACTGGGCAGTGCCTCTCAACCACCTCTGGCTACTCCTGGACTTATTTATCCTTGAAGGAAGGGACTATTTGTCTCTTAAATAGGATTTTAGCACAGTATTAATCTGCCACGTTCTCCACATTTTCCCTCCCGTGGTCACTGAGGAGCAAGCTGTGTGTGTACTTGCAGATTCCGACCCTCTAATTAGCTTACTCCTAATGCCCTGTCAATTCAGCGTCATAATCCAGTTTTCCGTGACCCCATGGGCCGCTCCTGTCTCTCCCATCCTGCTGACACAACAGTCAGCTCCGCACAACAGCACGCAAAACAATCCTGCTTCTAAAAATGCACTTATTACAGGTTTAAAGTTGACACATGTCAGCAGTAAGCAAAGCTCTCATCTTTTTTCAACCCACAGTACATTTGACACTCCTCCTTCAAGCCAGCTCCGTCCACCCCTTGGAGAAGCTGGGAAAAGAGGCCTTTYTGGGAGCCCCTGAGGGCAACAAGACAGCCTCTGTTGGACAGATTAAATATTGTAGCAGGAGCTTTCAGCATCTATGTGGTTTAACAAGCAATCACATACAGTAGACAGCAAGAGTCAGGATGTGATATGTAAGTGAGGCAGCTTTGTTCAGTGTTCTTCAGATTCCTGAAATATGTATTTATTGCTTTGTAGGATTTTCTAAATAAATCTATAAAAATGAGGCAAAGGTAACTAAACTAAAATCAGGATAGTACACAACCATGTATGGAAGTCATGGCTAGTGAATATAATCCCAATAGGCCAGGTCCCCTCTTAGTGTTCATGTTGTTTATCTGCGGCATGCCATTTTCTGCCAAAGTAAAGATTCCTGTCATCTTGGTGGCTTCCTTTGATGTCCAGAAGAGCAGATACTTTGTATGTWTGGAAGAATCTGGAAAAACCTGTATTCTGCCACATCCCAATGTCATGTTTCTCTGAGACCAACTTCTTCAGGATCTTTCAGGATTTTAGTGTTGTCTGCAGTTAAAACAACCTTTTCCAGGGACCAAACCTTGATAAGGAGCTGTGAAAAGCTGAGGGAGGAAGTTTTCAGTTTTGAACCTAGAGAGGAYGTAAGTGTCGTTGCTTTTCTGGATTAAAAGAATCGTAATCCATTGCAGCTACTGACGTAGCAAGCGAAGTTTTACGTTGCTTCGTGCATACAGYTAAAGCAGCACCAGGGGCTGGTGCCTAAGGTAGAGGCTTTGGACGCCATCAGGTAGAAGGATTTACCAACGGCGGCCGGCTGCATGRAGAGGGATGACGGGTCTGACGTGTGCGGTGACGTCCCTGTCCAGCGGGTCAGGAAGGGGGAGTGGGCTCCATTGCAAAGGAAAATCCCCCTTAGCCTCTGGTAGCTCCTCTGAGCCCTGCCCAGGGTGTGAGAAGGTCCCTGGGCAGGCGGGGACAGGGGAAGTGAGTCCTCCCTGGTTGGACTGCTGGAGCTGCACAGCAAACTTGTTCAAAAATGGAAAATAGTAAAATGCAACAGGCTGCCCAGGGAGTCGCCTCTTTCCTGTTCCACCTGTGAGCTCCTCCCTTACGGCAGGGCCAGGCCGGCGCTCGCCCTTGTGGTGGGGCCGGGGCGCTCGGAGAACCACCCTGGCCTGTGAGCCTTGGGTGGCCGCGCGGCCTCCGTCCACCTCTGTGTGATGGAAACATGAAGATGAGTGAGGGAAGGGGAATGAATAGGGTGGGAAGTGTGGGGTGGGAGATGAGACAGAGGAGGAAAGCATGAAAAGATGAAAAGGGGAAGATGACTGAACTATGAGGCAACAGGAGAGAGAAAAAAACAGACACTGAGGAAAAGAGGAAGAGCAGCCGGTGAACARGAGCAGCAGCCGCTTCCCCATCTGCCCTGAATCTGCCTCCAAGCTCTCCTGTAGACGCTCCCTGTGCTCCAGGCCGTGCCACCTCTGTGTTCACTGTTCTAGCAGCATCCTGCTGCCCTGGGGCTTCCCTCCCTGCCCCACTGCATGGGCTGGTGGCAGCTCCCGGGCCCTGTAAGATGCATGGGGTGGTGGGGAAGGAGCCACTTGGCTTTCTGGGAGGGACTGGTCCTTCACAGCATTGAGTCCTTGTTCCATAATGTAGCGTTGTCTTCAAGTGGAAGTTCAGGTTCATGTGTTGATCGTTTTCTGGGATGAACACTGTAAATTTTAGCTGAAAAAGCAAAGGCAGGGGGAGAAGGAAATGTCCTCAAATGTCAACTGTTAGCTGGTCGCAGGAGCGGGAGGCAATTGTATTTCAGAGGAGCGAAGGGATGAGTTGAGGCCAGTGATCAGCAGAGATGCTCTGGCTGGCACCGTGCCCCCTTGGGATGGCTCTGAAGGACTCCAGCCTTGAATGGCCATTAGCCACTCTGGGATTGCAAAAAATAGATTTGAAATCCGAAAAGGTTCCTCTCTTAACTGTTCATGGTCTTAGTGACACAATGCTGTGAGAAAGCCCCTTTTAATCTTGCTTGACAGTAATGCAGACATGTTTGTTCCATAGAAAAATCGGACACTCTAGTATTTTTGGCCTATAAACAAATGCATGCCTTTGATCTTGTAACACTGTTTGATAAGGTTAATATGATCAAATTAATGTCCTTCTTTCTTTGCAAGTACATTAATGAGGATTCTTGCCAAAGAGATTTTATCATTTGCTTAGCTGCTTTATGGTCCAGGTAATGAACCATCTTAACAGCTATCACAAAAAGCACCAGAACACATAATGCTAAAGAGGAACAAGAAAGGTTTGAAATTATATCTTTTCGGCACCCAGTATGTCAACTGCACTGAAGGCAGTGGGAGATAATCTTTGAAGTGTCACTTGGGTGAAGTGTGGAAGCTGATTTTTACCTGGGCTTTACACAACTTGTAAACAGAAACAAATGGAGCCTTTCCTGTTGGCAGAGAGCACCCAGTTCGTTGATTTCAGTAGAATCCTTCATTAAKGTGAATTTTGTCCTTGGGCAGTGCAGAAGGGCTCGAGCACAGCGGATGCAAAGCGTGGCGCGCTCCTGCATTAGCATGCGGGAAGGGAGCTCAGGGTCGCAGCATTCCCTTCACTATCCGGGAGCACATTCCATAGGCCCTCGCCGAGTGCCCGGAGCTGTGCATGAGGAGCAGCAAAACAGAGAATCCCGTTGTCTGCTGGGGGAAAAAAATAGTAAATTTACAGCCCTTTTTGAATATCAGCTTTAGAGGTATCACCTGAATCTCTCCAAATAGGAGGCACCCAGGCCCAGAGGTCTCTTGTTTTGGGAAAACAAAAACTGGGAAGTTTTGTCCCAGTATTTTAACACTGTCCAATTTCAATACATGAATTTTGGTACATTTGGGCACTTGCTGTAGTCTGAAGAAAAAGAGAAGACAGGAAGCTCGTTTTCAAAGCGTGGATTTTCCCTACAGATTCCCCACTTGCCTTGGGCAGGTCACAGCGACGCCGAGGGRTGTTATCCGGGGCCCGGCCCTGAGCGACGGGTGCTGGTGCTGCTCCCATGGCCTCCCTCCCGTGAGCTGTGCTGCTGAGCAGAGCTCTGCTTTATAAAGCCCTCAACTTGTATGCAGACTTTGGAGATTACTTTCCAGTCAGGGCATGGTTGTAATTATTTTAATGTATTAAATGCCTAAGGAGCCAAAGTCAATAATTTTTATGACCTGTTTAATGCCAAACATAAAACCAGAAGTTTCGATTCCCCAATCACTTTTGCATTTTTTCTACTTGGAATTTAGAATGACAGATTTTAAAAGTTTAATTTCAAGTATAGCGCATTTTAGTTTTCAAATATCAATTCTATTTTTTTAAATACCTTTTAATGGAGTAACAATTTCTTCCATACTGCTTGCTCACAATTACACTGGCTAGAGTAGCAAAAGTTTGAGCACAAAACCCCCACATCAGCAGAGGGACTTTGAGCAAAGAGGTTTGGGGCTGTTCTGTGCAGTGGGAAGCCGCGGGCACTGGAGCAGGAGGGATGAGCTGGGTCCTGAAGGACAGTCCCTTGCTCTCCTGGGCAGCCACAGCAGTGGGTCTCTCGCAGAAACGCATCCTGTGCCGACTTAAAGCTAACAACTTTTCTGCCTTTCCTGCCCCTATTGGAAGGCAGCTCCAGATGCTTCTTCTGTGGAGGGGAGTTTTTRATCCATTCTCTGCAGGGATGAACGTGTGGATGATAGAGCATCTTGAATGGCACAATGCTGTGCTTAGGTTTCTGTGCATCTGAAAAGTTCTTTTTCTGGACATCTTCACAAGTCTGTCCATGTTCTTACCTTGGTAGCTGAAGAACAGGAACTGATGCTAAATACATTAGTGAATTCTAGTGAGGCTTGGGGAGGAGAGCTAAGATCTGTTAAACCCCGAACTTGTCTGCGTGCCCTTTATGCAGCAAAACCTGCTGTGCTCTCCGTAAAGCTCTCCTTAAATAATTTACTGTTAGCAGAATTTCTTTCCACAATCTTACTGTGCTGCCTGTTATGTGAAAGTTGGTTGGTGCTCGTCTCATCCTGTGTGCTRGAGCTGTTCCTACAAACCTGGGACACGAGTACAAGGAAGAACCTCAGACTGCAGAGCCATAGGGTGGAGGACAAATTTGGGGGGTTCTATCATGTTACAATGTGGGGGAATAAACAAAACTATTTTAGTTCAAGTCGTCCTTGTATTGTAAGTTCTGTTAGATTTTATACTAGCCAGTTTTCTTTAGACRTTACGTTAGCCAATTACTAGCATATGAGTGATTAAAAACTGCCCAGTGATAATATGTTACAGGTTTCAGCCCCCACCTTCCTTCCTCAATAGGAACCGTCATTTAATGGAGCAGCTCTTTGGTCTGCAGACTCCATTGATTTATTTCATGCAACTCTTTTAACTGTCTGTGGTGTTCCTATGGCAATGGGAAAACATAAACAGCATAAATGAGTAATGGCGATAAGGAATTGTTAGCTGGCAATGGAGATGATACATTTTGACCCTTTGTGAGATTTCTTTGTTGTCTGAAGACCAAAAACCAAAGCAAAACAGAAGGGATGGGTTTCAGCTGTCACAGGAACAATATCCAGGTGGAGATCATGCCAAATGGGGAAGGAATGCATTAACCCCAGGGCAACCTTAGACCTCTGTTACCTGTGTGAAAGCCCTGGGGCCCTATAAAGATGTCTGGGAAATGTTGGAATGAAGACTCGAACTTAACTGCTCTGAGTCGGTCCCAGAGCGCGAACTTTCCTGGCCAGCAGCTTTGTTCCTGTAGGAATGACCTGTGCTCTGCCCAGCGCCGATGGGACTGAGCTTCTCATGCCACGTTAGCTCCCGCAGGTCGTTCCTGCCCCGCAGCTCTGAGCTCGGCTCCTGGCGGGAGCTGCTGCTGGCCRTGATCGTGTCGGCACCCAAAGGCTCCTCTGTCGCTGGGACTCGTAGATCTCTCRGTTCCCGGGGCCACCTCAGAGCGTTTTGCCACAAGTCGTGCAGAGACCTAACCCGGGGACACGTCAGCCTGCTGCTCAGCTTCTGAAACTGGAAACGCTGAGTCACGTGAAGGACGAAGCCCTCGCACGGTCATCGTGAGCTGTGTCCTAAATGTGGCTTCTGCCAGTCGAGRTGCTCACGAAGGCCGAGTCACCTCGGAGACCTGGCCACCAATAAGTTATTTGCTGCCTGCTCTTTCATGTCTGTGGAAAGTATTGTGTCAAATGGGAAGGATTTCTACTGTGGTTGTGCACAAAATTGATCTTCCCAGGTTTTCTTTAATCTTATGTCAGTTTGTCAATGTTTTTTGTGCAGGCTTCTTGAGCAGTAAGGTGCTGCACAGCCGGAGCCAAAGTATCAATATCTCATCATCCCTGCTATGATTAATTGGATTCTTAGGATTGCTAATGGTGAAAGCACTGGAACAATGACGGTAACTGGAGATATCCAGCATGAACAAGTGATGAGTTTTGTTACTTTAAAGTCTGTGATTTTAATGTCATCTGCTGGGGAACCTTGAGTTTTTCACCCCGTGATACATTTCTAGAGCTGTTGGCCATGAAACTTAATTCAAGCAGGTGCAACTGTGGAAAGGGCAACTCGAGTATAAAGGGTCAGTTTCTCACTGGGTATTTTTGCTGCTATAGGGAGCAGCATAATATACTGCTCAATATGCTGTCCAGGGCATATATTACACTATAAGATAAGGCYATAGGCAGTGATAGCAGTAATGGAGTGTAGATAGATTAAAGGTACTYTTCCTTTCCACCTTCAGAAGAGGTGGTATTGAAGTTCGTTAACATGAAATCCAGGGCTTCAAGACCAAAAGTGTTGGAGGTGTTTGACCTGGCATGAAGTTTTTAAAGTCTTGAAATAAATATTACTCTCACTTTTATGTGTGACCTTGTAATATATGGTGTAATAGGGAAATATATGGCATAATAGGGTATAATGGAAAAAAAATGCATTTCAGAAAACCCAAAGTCTCTTTGTATGGTACAGAGTATGGTTTCCTGCTGGTGCAGACTGAGGGAGCTATGCCTGTTTAGACCAGGACTGCATTTATCTTCTTGGTTTGATTTTATACATTTATAATACATTTATCACCACCCTCATTGAAGCTACTTAGAGAAACAATTTTTCTCTCTCACTTGCTGAGCAAGGCTGAGACTGGAACAGAACCCTCCTGAGGTGCCTTGACACAGGGTTCACTTGGGATGAGATGCTGAAGTGGCTTTGTAGAGAGCAGCGTTTTCCTCTTGGTAAAACACAGACCATGCTCGTGGCCAGCTGGAAGGCGGGTGCGTTTCAGAAGCTGAGATGCCCACAAGTGGGAAGCTTGGGAGTGTGGAACGACCCCTGTGATTTACAGTAGCTGGCTAATGTCCGGGGAGTCGGAGAACAAAGAAATAGCTTATGGATTTGTCAGTATAAAATAGGTTTTGCTACATTTATTTCCTAGTCTCGTTAAACTCTGCCTTCCTTGACTTACTTGCAAGAAAGATTAATACTCAATTGATTTTATGCTATAAAGTTAAACCTGCAGCTTCATATCAAATAGAAATGATGCTGTTTCAGCATTTTTCACAGCTAACCTGGTCCTGTACAATGTGTGCCCAAGGCTTTTAAAAGCCTTTGCTCGTCATAGGCATCATTTYGATTTTAAGCTGTGTCATGCTCTGACCCTTTCATTTGTAGCAGGCCAAGACTGAAGCAGCAGCTTTTCGTTCTAGGCAATCGTTAGGCCTCACACAACTATTTCCTTCATAATTTGAATGAGACTGGCAGACCAACAAGGAAGAAAGAGAAGTGCAATGAGTTTGTTGTTTTCCAGTAAGTTTTTCCTTTTATAAAGCTATGAAAACTTATTTGATGGGTTTATATGCTGTGAAGATGTCAATAAGTACTGACTGAGATTTGTATTTCATTCTGAAATATCTGAGGCCTGTAATTACAGAGCTACCTCCTGCTAGGATTTCTAGTGTCTTTGCTAGAGTATTGCACACAGTTGATCCCAGCCGCAGGAGTGAACATCCAGCAAAACTCTCACTTTAGGAACCGTCAAAATCAGCTGCAATCCTGAGAGCAAGATGCAATCCATGTAATGTCTAGGTTGTCTGACTGAAAATCAGTGTATTTTATGGACTTGCTGTGATTCAGCAGTGTTCTTGAGCATGAGCTTAACTTAAAGTTCTCTTTATTTAATGAGATGTGAGCAGGTGCCTCTGCTGCCCTGGCCATGGGGTATTCCTAGTGGAGGGGCAAGATTGCGGTTTGCCATGTGGTACCTTCCATTTCCATGGAATCCAACGCCTGTCCTTGCTAGATGCTTCCTTGGGACTGAGCTGCAGTCAGCACAGTTCATCACACTGCAGTGTGCTCTGTGCCTCTCCGGCGGCCTCCCCGTGCGCTCCTCCTCCCTTCTGCCCGCAAACGGAAAGGGCTGCTCCTCTGTTTGAGAGCTGGCTGTTGAAAACACCTGTCTGAATATTGTTTCAGGCCTTGACTTCAGATGCAAGACTTAATCAAGCTGATCCTTGCCCTTTTACCCTGTTTTGCTTAGTGCCTTTCTTGCTCCGATCAAAGTCCTCCAGGAGTTGTGACCATTTCTTGTAGAGAKTCTAGATGTGGTAATATTGTTACTAGTGAAAGAATAAAGAATATGTTCTGGGGACAACATAAAGCCAAAAAATGACATAAACCAAATGTTTGTGCTTTTTGTGTGATTCTGTGGGCATCAGCATGACTATCCTGTTTACAATCCTTTTCTGCTTATTAGGAAGGTTTGTTAGTGATTTTCCTTTCTGTGTCAGACTCTTGCATTGCTCCTGCAATCTGGAGCCTTCTCTCCTAACTAGACAAGTTTCTTYATCTCCCACCTTTAAATGACAAAGCATCATCTCCTTGCAAGCTATTCAATATATTCATGTGCCAGGAACACACATATTTTGTTCAGGATTCCCAAGCTCTTCTCAAAAGTCAAATAATTTTGAAATATACATTCCTGGTATATGACCTCTCTAGCTATATGGTGATTATTAATATATTATAGAAGCAACAAAGAGGAAATGACATCAGTAGATAAGATGAACTGTGCAATAGCAGAAGCTTTATTCACACTGAATACACTATTCATTTGCACAGAAAGATCATTTCTCAATTCAAAGAGGAATATTCTAATTTAAGGTCTAACTTGGGCCATATGTCAAAATCTGTGCAGAAACAAAGCTTAGCACTGTGCAGTGAGCCCCTGAGAAACACATTCCCCTTTGTGGATGGGCTGCTGGTAGGTGCATCTAACCCCTGCAGATTTCCTTTTTTCCCGACAAGCACTCTTTTTATATCAGAAAACATTTCAGTTTTAATCTGTTTCTATGCTGATTAAAGCTGATATTTTTATAGCTCGCTTTATTTAAGGTAAAATGACCAAAAGAGGTGTAAAACATAGGAAGTTTAGTAGTCAGTGGTCTTCAAGTTGCTAGCACTGCCATAAAGCCTAAGGGTTTTTTTTTTTTTATTACTTATTTAATGAGTTATAGCTGTTAAGAAGGTGCTTTAGGTGCTGGAGAAGTAAAACCTCACAGTATACTTCTGTAAAACAAATGGAATAAAATTTGAAAGGGTGAAAAATTTCAGAAGGTAAAAACTCTATTTTATAAGGTTTTCAGCCTCTATGGAGCAATAGAGATTTTTCAGGAACTCAGTCTCCTGATAAAATGTTAACTCCTTGATGTTGTTGGAATACTYAAGTGAATATCATTCGCTGGTATATATTTTGGAGTTCTTCCATGTTGATTTGCTTATTCTTGGATGTATTTTGTGATTTTTTTTTTTTTTAATTTTGTAAGTCAAGTCAGATGGGGCTGAGGATGGTTGGGTTTATGCAGGAGCTGCTTGCAGTGTGCAAAGCCCTCACTTGTTACCTTCAAAATGGAGAGTTAGGGAGGGTTGACCAACCTGATGGGGAGCTCATGCAACCCCAGACCTGTCACAGGGCTGTTTCTGTCTCCAAAGGGTATTGGCTGACTGTGTTCACATGCTTGGGCTGATCTGTGTTTTTTGCTAAAGACCCCCCAAACTCGGTGTACAAGCTATGGACTATCCCCTATGAAACCTGTGTTGGAGTGGAGGGGGATTGGTTCCTGTCCTCAGTGCAGTCCAACCACCCTAGTTTGCATGAACTGGCTGGCACCTCATGAGCAGACAGAGCAGTGCAGTGAGCCTTGGATTCACATGGGAACAGTTGAATCAGATCTTGTGGATGATAGGCATGACATCTATCCTTGGGTTACCTCTAACAGCACAGCATGTTCTAACCCAACCTAGGCCACCGGCCAGTACAAGCACAATTACCTCTCTAAGTTCACTTGACATTCCCCCTTCCATTGCTAGTTACTGCTTCTGCCCGCTGCCTTGGCCGGGAAAGTGGCCCAGCTGAGCTTGTGCAGCCATGCTGATGATCCAGCTCCCACCAGGTATCCCAAAGGTCCACAAGGATCTTCCCCCACAGTCTGGGGAGGCTGACAAGCACGACCAACACTGTGAATTCCTGCCTATCCTAGCTTGTGAATTCATGGCATTCCCACATATTCTCCCTGCTGTCCACAGCTCTGGTTCAAGTTGAAGGGACATAATCTCCTCTGTTTCCTTACTCAGGAAGAACACTCATCACAAGTTAATTGAAACCAGGAGAATCCTAACGAAGGTAGAGCGAGGAATGAGAAGCAGTTTTGTCATTGTTTTGTTTTATAGACTTGGCTTTTTTATGAGCATTTTTTGCTCTTCAGATTTTTTGTCTAGCCATTTGTCAGCCCATGACTATTTGCCAGTATTAACGAAAAGCTTCTTCAAGGCACTAGAATTACACTGCAGATGGACTTGGCCCAGCACGTTTGCCTTGTCATTGGACTGCAGTGTTGACAGGGCTATCAGTGTGTCTTCCTCCCGGGATGACACACGGCGCGGAGGGGAGAGCTTGGCAAGGAGGGACGAGAAGCATCTGGCTCTTTCCTGTTGTTCCCTTTCTCCATTACTAAGAGTAAGGCAGTCTTGTGGACAGCTCTAAATTTAGCTGATGATTTTTGTCTTAGGAGTCAGTTTGCTTAGATTCTGGCTAGGAGAAATACCTAGATGACAGGAGAGTCCTGGAATTGTACTTAGTGAATTCCAGTCTGCTCAAGGAATGTCCCTGCACGTTTGCTGAAGATCCCCAGATTCTCCAAGCTCCTCAACGCCCATTGAGGTCCTGGTCTCACTGTTTGTCCGGAGCTTCTCTAAAGTACTTACCTGCTTAGAGTAGAACTTAATTCTCTAATTCTCTGCACCCATTTGAAAGGAATAAATCAAAAGGCACTATAAAAAGACAGAAAAATTACCAATTTCAATCACTTCCACCAGCAGATGGATAGAGGAACAGGTCTTTTCCCAGAGGATACTTTTTTTGATACAGTTATTTGGGATGCAACAATAAAACCCCATATTTGTGGTCAAATCTTATTCTTCATAACTCAGAAGATTTTAAACTGAACATGTATGAGCAGAATGACATACAGTTAAAACACATGTTGTCTTTCCCATGTTTCTTCCTCTATCTTCCTAAGTCTAGCTAAGAGATTTGACATTTGCTCAGAGCTGGAAAACGTGAGAGGAGACTCCACAAAGCGAACACTGAAATCCGTAAAGAAGATGCCCTATTTACTGCTCCATTCACAGGCAGCATACTGAGTTTACTTGATAATCAAAATATTTTAACAAGAATAGATATGTGTGCACATGTTTATCTTATTAGAGATATATATTAGTAAACATGTAAGTTTTCAGTGATGGCAATTTGATCATATTGAAACGGCACCTACATTTCTGAGACCAGCATCCACACATTCACTGGAATTTAACCTTTTTATTCACACTAGCTTTTTGTGTTTTACGGTAATAAGAACATTCATAAAATATTCAGAATATTAACAAAGTGAGTTCTCAGAAATGATGTTTTTCAGAGTTGCAGGCGTAACAGTTTGGGCTCAGATCCCGAGCACAGCAAAACGGCTAGTTCCTTGATTTCCAGGGAGCAGCTCCACTTTCCACCAAATGGAGATCTCTCCCTCCTTCACTGAGCCGGTGATTTTCATGCAAAACACACCAGACATCGCAGGATTCCAGCAGTTCCGGCCCATTTGTCTGCTGCTGCTAGGAAGTTGTTTACTCTTTTGTATCACTCTGCTGACGTCTGCTCACTGAACAATGTCATCAAATTTCCTGTTTTTTGGCCTGTGGAAAGTAGCTCCCCCACCTTATGCTAAAGCTTTGCTGCACAGAGATCTGTGGAGCCGGATGCACCCAGCAGACAGGATGTAAGGTTAAATGCAGCATAGTTAAATAAATAAAGTAGGTGTTTGGTTGTGAACTAGAGCTGCCTGCTTGCCATGGGGATTCAGCTGCCAGGTCTAAATGTTGAGCAGTCATAAAACCCCACTTTTTTTTAGTTTTCCTATTTTTTTAAAAAACTTTCTGGATCCTTTTTTTTTATGTTTTTTTCTTGTTAAATTATATTAGTAGCTTCCTTCCTAGAGCAGTCTGAAGTTGTAAGTTGGTGTTATTGGTGTATATGTGATACCACCTCCATCCAGGTACTGCAAAACACTTTACAAACTGTTGACTTGGAGGCTGGTAGCAGTGTCATTCTGTAGGCAGAGGCACCGTCAACGTTGCGCTCATCAATAGTTCCCTCCTGGTTAACCCAGCAGTGAGTGATCACTGACATCAGGCACGTGAAACTCTGCCAGGGCTCTGATCCCTTTAGGGTTTTGATTTGCTTGGTTTTTGGCCAGTGCCACAAGGTTATTAACTTATACTTGGACAAGAACCAGTGATGAGCAGAGCAGACRTTAGTTCAAGAGCTCTTCCAGACAGAGCTTGAGGCAGCTTTAATCAGTAAAATTAGCAACGTCACCATATTAGCTTCCATCATTCATAGCAAAAGAAAACATYTTTTGGGGGCAAAAAAATACCCAATTCCCCCTTCTCAGCCCCAAACTCATCTACAACAACCCCAGGTACACAGGAAAGGACCTGCAATGGCAGGGTTGAATCAGTCTTGGCTTTATTTAGGACTTTTTTTATGGTATAGAGAGGCTATCTTGTCTGTTGTCATTCTCTGCTAAGCTCAGTTTTTGGCACTGATTCAGTGGTGTTTTCAGTAACTGGCAATGGTTTGAGTGCCTGAACTACTGAGGCTACAGCATGTAGGCTGTCACCTCATTGCAGAGATGAGTTGTCTTTGTGTTTTCTGTCACCTTGGTTGGGTTCTGTGCAGAAATAAAACTACTGTTTCCCTCTGAGTACCTTTTGTTGTGGTCGGAAAGTGCCGTGGCCAGCCCGTCAAGTGGGGACCACTGAGAGCAGGGAGCGAAAGGTGCTGGCTGCAGTTCCCCACCATACCCATGGGAACGTGGTCAAATGAAAAGAAAATGAATTTGCTTTGCTTTTCCAGGTGCATGGTTTCATTTGCAACACAGTTTACTCATTATGATCATACTAGTCCCTAAACATGAACGTTTTCTAAGAGGCTCCCAGGCCCAGTTGGGCAGGAAAAGGTCAACTTTTGCTCCAGTCGCTTTAACACTTGCAGTGAAACTCTTGCGCTCTGCCCAAGTGAAATTAAAGCGGTAGCTTGACTCCCTCATGTCGATCTGTCTACACCAGCCCCACATCAGTCACCTTCCGATTTGGAACAAGCCCCGTCTGCGCTCTGGGAGGCGCAGGAAAGACGCAGGAAAGGAGAGGGCCGCACACAATGAGCCTGGAGTGCGCCGAAAGTGCTGCTGGAGGCGAGCAGTTGGCTGGGCCTTCTCTCCCTTTGTTTCTCTCTTGCCCTTCTTCCTCTCTGTGTATTCTCTCCTCGCTTCACTAGGTATTTTCTCAGGTCCATCCTGTACCTTTGTGCCCTCCCATCAGATAACTGTGGGGGTATTTGGTGCTTTCAACTGCTCTTGCCTCCCTCCTCATCTTCTCTGCTTGTGGTCCGGCCTGCGTCCTYCTCTCCGTTACCCTTCCATTCGCTTTCCCAAACTCCAGATCATGCTGGAGTTTGAAGCATTCAGCACTAAAAGCAGCTAAAACAGCCTGCAGGACTGTGTTCCTTTTCCTCCCTGGGAAGGAGCTCTGCACAAATTGTGCCTCCAGGGCTCCAGAGTACTCTTCTTCCTGGAGCCCTCCAAAGGGCTCCAAATCAGAGCCTTCTGCCTCCTCCTCCTGATCGAGTTTATTCATAACTTGCTGTCATACAGGAGATTTATAAGTACAGGTGCAAACTAAAACTCCTGAAGAGATGTCATTTATTTGGTTTCTGACAAATGAATTCCAGATGTTTGCCACTGAGTCCCGCAGTGCTGATACCGGCAGCTTGGGGCTCTAGTTGTTCAGTTCTCTGCGAGGGAAGGGAGAGGGAAATGGCTGCTCCCGCCATCGCCGGTGCCGTCACCAACACCCGCCTCACGCAGAGCCGCTTTTCCAGCCTGGTGAAACTCCCACCTCGGAGACATGTGTCAAGAACGCAGCCAATGGGCCCCGCAGAGCGGTGGAATGGTAGCAAGTAAATAAAAAGACAATAAAAATAGATTTGCCTGACAGGAAGTCTGGAAATGGTGGAATTGTTCAGCAAGAAAATTGTACCRTTGTGGCCTTTAAAAAACAGGTCTGGGACTATCAGGTGTTTCTTACTGCAAACTATGTCAAACGCTGCTGTCGTGGGAAAYGTTAATTTGAATAGTTACGGCTTATAGAGGCTGTAACTAAATTTCCAAAGTCAAATTTTGGAAAAAAAAAAAAAAAAGACTTTCTTTTCTTGAGTTTTAGAGACAAAATATTCTTCTTACTTCAGCAAAAATAGCAAACCATAAAAATGGTAGTCCCAGTCATTCTATATGCCATGCAATTTTTTTTAAAAAGACTAAAACTACAAAGCAGAATTGCAAAGCAAAATCATCAATTAAGCTATTAAGTTGTCATAAACACTATGAATTCTGTGTTAAAACTGTCTGAAGTAAAAATACAGTATGTTGTTCATGTTGTTTAAAGATACCAATAGYTATGATTTGGGGATATCCAGAGTCCCATAATTCTATGTTTACAGAAAATATTATTTCCTAATATAGACATATTTCTCTTTACTAAAAAAAGGTCTAAAATGGTTAAAATGGTTTAAATTGTATTTAGTTCACGGTCTAAGCAAGCGCTGCCTCACTTTGCAGGAACCCTGCCCAAGGGTAACAAGGAATTGTGTCATTTAAGAGTAACGGCAGGACGTGCACCTGCTAGTCGACATATATTCATTAATTTACCTGACAAAGGCGATTAACAGACGATCACTGTATTAGGCATCCAGAGCTAGCGGCACAGGGCAGAAAGGCCGCAGAGAGCCACGTTGAGGCTTGTGCTTGTTCAGGTGCCCTGTTGGTGTTTCCACGTTTGTTAAACTCAGGTGAAGGAGACGCGTGAGGTGACTGAGCCAGCGCACCCAATGCACTACCTCATCTCCCTTCCGCTGCAAGGAAATGGTTGTTGGTGTCACAAAACCACTGCAAATCTTGCTTGCTTCATCTGGAAAGTATTTCTGGGTATAAGCTTGTATTGCGGCCTGCAAATTTTGTTACTCTTTTGTGGGGAACACGCTGTGAGTAATTTATGTCTAACAGAGTAGTRGTTTGATGCCACCTCTAATATTTTCCTGCTGTTTTACAGAAGGTTTGTTTTGTTGAAATGCATTTGAGTGTTCTTAGCAAAATTAGATTACAAAATATAACTGGATTAAGTTATGCACCTCATACTATATTCTGAAGTCATCCAGAGAGCAACACCTCGTTTCAAATTAAGCAATGATTAAAAACCAATGTTACTAGCAGAACACTGGTGTTTGTGGCAGCTTCCTAGGGTGAGCATGTCAGTGCTTCAAGCAGCTAGTCAAAATATATCACTGCCTCAACGTAGTATGAAAACTGCAAAGTTGAATATTTAAGAAATCCACCATTTGTTTTGTCTTTGGAGGATAAGGACAAAACAGAGGCAGAGAAATCTGCTAACCACACAAATATGAATGTGGTAAGGACGTTTTTCCTGGTTCAAAGGAACATGCAAACACATRAAACAAATCAAATGAAACTTCCCATGATTGATAAAAGCATTCCTAATCAAGAACACTGTTCTCTCCTGTTCCAGTAGGGAGTAATTGCAGCCTTACGTGCAAAGTTCATAGAGGAAGAAAAGTTAGGTAATCTATATAAGTAGTAAAGCTTTCTAAGAGTCATGTCATTCTTTATCAAGCCAATAGGTTTATTTTGATTTTTAAATTCTTCAAGTAAGCCATAATTTTACTGTAGATTTGTTGGAACTACTCATAAAGTGAATCTSTGGGTTTTTTTGGTTGGTTATTTTTTTACTTGGAACATTGGATTTCAGTTCTAAAAACTCTTTATTTTTCCCTGATATCTGAAGTAGTACTTTCTGTGTTATATTTACTATTTTACACTAATTATCTTTAGTGTTAGACTGATTTTAGAAATGTTTTACATTCAGCAATGGTGTTCTTTTAATTGARCCCTACAGATTTCCAGTAAGGTTTTGTATCCTAGAAATCAGGCAGAGCTCAGAGTCATGCCACAAAACTTACAAAATTGGATATTTCATTAATAGAATTGTTCTGTTTGYTTTGGATGCTCTTCTGGTATTTCATTGCTTGGAGGAAATAAGAGAAAGAAAATAAACGAGAACAGTTGGTGTTTTATTCAGCTTTGCTAGAGATCTCCGGACGTGCGTCTGCTGCGTGTTGCAAGTGGGTCTGAGTTGCTCCCAGTGCCCGTAGTTGGGCTGTGCGGATCTAGCGTCCGTCTTCCCGGAGGGAGGACACAGAGGCTTGCAAATTAACACTTCCTGCTCGAATTTCTGGTAAAAGCTCCCTGCCAGAGCTATCAGCAGTCTGGATCACTGTCTGGGAAGAAACACTTGGTGCAGGGGAGGAAGAAGGAAATGGTGCCTGTGAACTTGTTAATGGTGTCGCCAGACGGGACTTTAATGTCTATTTTCTCTTGTTTGTTCTTGTTCTTTGGCATGAAGCTTTCCCACTCGCAGTAGAAGGCCCGGGCCCATTGCATCCTTTCTTAGCACAGTCAGCAGAGTGAGAAAGCAGATATGTTCAGGCTGGAAGTGTATTTTGCGTAGCTGCAMAACACATTAAATGAGCTTCCATCTCATCAGATGCCAGCAGTTGCATCTCAGGAGAGGTGGGTTTTGGACAGAAGTCAGTTTGCCTTGCAACTAATTGGATACTTTTTTTTGCATAGGTTATTTTGGCATTGTTTGGTTGTATAACCTCTAAGTAGAGCCTCTCTGTTTCATGCAGCTCCTCCTTCTAGTTCAGTGTTGACACTCAAGTGAAACGAGGAGGCCAATGTCTGATCAAACGCTGCAGCCTGGAGCCCAGTGGCAGGTGACAGAGCAGCTCAGCCCCTTCGTGGTGGTCAGGGGACCTGAGGCTCCTCGTGCATGCCASAGCACTGACTCCCAGCCTATTTCCTACCTGTTAAGGTAGTCTGTACGAACCCCAGCTACAATATCAGCACTTTCCAGATGAGCTAGGTAGACTTAGATGTTGGCAAAATTGTGCAGAAATGTGAAAATTACCCACCGGTCAACCTTTTTGCATAGCTGTTTTGCTACACCAGCCTTGACTCTGCTCTGATCTTGCACCCAGAGGAGAGAAATGAAGCTTCTGGCAAAGAGCTTCCCAAATCCTCCTCACGCTGTAGGATGGGGAAGGACCCTTCAAAAAGGACTGTCGATGTGACACATGGAGGGCTTGCACGGGCTTAACCAAATATACCTTKTTAACTGCTGCTGGCTCTGTCTTATGTGGATTAATGATTTTATGCTGTGCTTCTCYGTGCATCTGCTGCATACCTGTGTTTAAGTTCTAGACTTATTTAGTATTTCTACATCTTCTCTTCTTGCCCGATGTGCTCCTTGATCTGTGCTTCTGGTCTTCCCTTCAAAGACTGACTGCAGCAAGAGCCTGTGAAAGTCTTGCTGTCCACATGAAACTGGTAGAAGTATCCAAGGCAGCTATCTCCAGATAATGTCTCTTTCCTGGAAGCCTCCAGATTAAAATAAAGATTTCTATGAGGCTTTTCAACTTCTATAGGTTATTATTTGCACAATTATGACTTGAATCTGCTTGGGAAATACAAATGTTATACCTTGGGAGAGTGCTTATGTCAATGAACTTCACTGTGGGCAGGATTTCACCCCGGGTGGATGTTTGATACCCAACTGAATTTGTGTCTCAGCAACTATGACGGCAGCGCTGGAAGAGTTTCCCTGTCAACGGGTTGTTTATGAAGAAGGAGCTGCCTAGTGGGACACTGCTCTGCTGAGACCACAGTTGCTATAGCCTTAGTCTTATGAAACTTTACTGGGAGATGGTAACATATTTGTCGCTTAGGCATTTCTACAGAGAAAACATGCTCCTTAATAGCGTATTTTATATGAGTSGTATCTTTTTTTCCACAGATTCAGCAATTCTTTTCAAACGTAAATGTTCCTTGTAGGTAGAACCTGCAGAGATTGCATTGAAAGTAACAATATAGCTAAAGGTTTTTCATCTGATATTAGTTTTTGGCAAAATTAAATAAAATAGTGTTTCTACCACAAATGCAGATAGAGGGGAATTCAGTTTACGAGAGAATTAGAAGGAAAAGCTGTCTTGCGGCGTCAAATTCTGCTTAATTGCAAATCTGATTATAACGAAAACCCCACTTTAGTAAAGACGTGCAAAGTGTGGAGGCTTGGCATAACTGTAAAAAGGTTCTACTGTACTTCAGAAAAAAAGAGTAATCCCATCTCCTGAGCATGTAAGATTTAATGAGTGCTGTGGGCTGGCACAAGCCCTGAGCTAGACTCTATACAAGACCCGTGTCAAGTTTCAAACTCCCTGGTAGGTCCTCTGAAATGAAGAGGCATCTGTGTTAGAGGAAGCTGCTCACTCATCCCCTCAGCTAGTGAGCGAGTTGCCTGTAGTCAAGAGGAAGGGACCTCAGCGGCCTTAAACCTCTTGGTCAGTTTTTGTCCTTAAGATAAAACCCAGAGTTACCCTGTTGGGTTGGTCATTGGTGCAAGAGAAAAATAGGCCTAAGTTTTTGAGTAAAAAAGAGCACATTGTGGTGAATTTCCTAGTATTTTACTTAAAAGATGGCGTAAATGTGCCCACAGTCCTCAGTCGTCTTCCATTTAGTGGAGACAGGATCTCTTCTTAGAAAAGGGCTGAGTGCCAAGAGCCGCTCCTTTTGGTTTTCTCAAATATCAGTAGACACATTTAGCTTGGAAAACACAYGTCAATAAAGACAAATGCTGGAATTTTTGTTAATGCCATTTAACATTTCTCATTTCTCTGTTGGTCTCTGTCCCACTGACCTTGCACTTACACCACCTGTGAGCTCGGAGTCCCGTGGGCTGCATCGCTACCATCTGCTCGAGCCACTCTAGGGCCGCACACGGCATGAGCGCGTCTGAAGCAGCCCCGCGTGCCCGTCGTGTCCGGCCGCTTACCAGGCAGACCTGGGGAATGGGTGCCGGGGYGTTTTGCATGGTGGGCAGCTGGAGCACGGGGGAAGGAAGGAAAAGGAGGCAGCTCCATCGTTCACCGTCGTCTCAGAGGAGCCTGTCATCTTCCCGAGCACACATGGAAGCCGGGCTGTGTGAGACAAGCTGGGAGCCGCACCAGCAAGGGTGCCGCGCTCGGCACGAGGAGTAACCTTTGCTTGCTGCCTGCCTGGCTGGTCAGATAGCAGTTTGCTGGGGGCCAACTGAGGCAGTTTGGAAATGTGTCCTGCTCCCAGAGTTGGAGGTTTCTGCTAGTGGATACAGCAGCTAGGAAAAATTACTATGGTCAGCAAAGGAGTCTGATCTATTGGTTCCCCCAGTTTAGAACTTTAGGTGGTACCTTTTAATGAGGAGATTTATACACTTTTTGCTCATAAAAATTCCTTGGTTGCCTCACTGGGAGCCTGCAGCTTTTTGGGAAGCAGTTCAGGCTCTCAGCTTGTGGCCCAGGTGATTTTATCTGTTTTCTGCTTCTCAAGTGCTTTCCCTGAGCTTTTAAATACGCTAAGGTGCATGACTTCCGTGACAGCAAGGTGAGCAATAGGATGTTAATGGCAATAAAAAAGTGTTCCTGAACCAGGGGACACTCAGGGCAAATAAAGAAGATCTACTAGAAGGCTTAGCAGCTTCACTGGCTGGTTCGTGCTATTTTTGTTCTTTCTTGCTTTGMTTGGTCTGTCTGTGGCAATTGCAGCATTGATAGACGAAGGCATGAGAAGTTTGTTTGATGTAAAGCAAAAGTAACTGCAAATTTTCCTGATGGACTGGAATTTCCTTGTAGYCAGCTGAGCCTCGTCAAGTCCAGGTGGTTTAATGAAAAACAACACCAAATTTCACACATGTGTAAAGAAAAGAATGGAGCACCTATCGACAGTGGTGTGATCTCTCTAGTAGCCCAGTGCATCTCTAGTCATCACCAAAATTAAACTAGCAAGTGGTGTCTGCTAGAGAGAGAACTTGTTGATAGATGAAAAAGGTTATTGCTTAGAGGTTATTGCTGTACASCAAGATCTTCGGCAGAGTTACAAGAGAGCAAGCAGCCTTAATAATATCAAACAATACAGCTACTGTGCCGGATTTACATCTCCCCGAGTGCAGCGCAGCTCAGCTGTGAAAAGGCAGGCGGGAAGCGTTGCCCTCGGCCCGAAGAATGCGCCGCTTGTGCTGCGGGCCTGGGGGAGGGAGAGCACAGMGTCCACCTGGGCCGGCAGGATGCGCCCGGGAAGCTCGCTCCCAGGGAGGCAGACATGCTGGTAAAACCAGCGCTGGGTTTATTTCTTTGCAGCGATAACGTATTTCACGTTTTGAATGTTTCTTGACTGATCACCTGCATGACTCGACGATTGATTTCCTCTCCGTCTTCTCTGCCCRTTGATCCCATGGCACAAGGGGGTAGCTGGTTCCCAGAGCTTGACTACAGCTGCGCAGCCAGTGGGATAGGCAGGCTCTGTGAGGAGAAAAGATGGCCCTGCAAGGCTTCTTGGAATTCACGCGTGCCTCTCTTTTTTGTGGCATCTGTTAGATGATTTGTGAGACCCGGAGTGCGGCTGGGCCTGGCTGCAAGGGGGAGAACAGAGCGGGCCGCGTTACTGGAGGGGCCTGGCACAGGCACAGGGAGGGAGCAAGATGCAGCCTCCACGTGTGCATCCTGTCTGGCTGCCCGGGAGGTGACTTGGCAAAGTGGTTACAACCCKTATTTACAAGAATGCCCAAAGCACTGGGGATGCCTGGCTTTGGAAGGCATTTTCTCTCTGATGTGCAGAGCATTCCAGCTGAATTTTGTCAACACAAATAAAACACAGATTTAGCTCCTGACACCTTTAAAACGTCCTTATTTCATCTGAAGTGATTCATTTTTTTCATGTTGTGCATTCCATTGCTGTTGCCCTTGAACTGGACTCTCTGAAAAGATAGCATAGCAGGAAAAGCTGCATTTGACTTTGAAGAACCAAAACTGTTCTTACTGCTGGTTTTCCATTGATAAAGGCAGCTATTTCTGCAACCTATGTATAGAAAACCATTATTATAGGGTTTAAAGTTTTCTTCTAAAGTACATGCCAGATCATTTAAGCTGCCGGTTTTCTCTGTAGCATAAGATATAACTCCAAATGTTTTACRGCATGGCCTTACCACACAGAAATGCTTGGCTGCAGTTTAGGGAGCATTCCAGAGTGGGCAAGCTCCACAGCCTCCAGAGGAAGATTTGTGCCTATGTGGCCTCTATGGAGAAGCTTGGGCCTAAGGTGATAATTTTTTCAGTCAGAGCAGAACCTGAAGGCAGAGCCCAGAGAGCCCTCTGCAGTTGGAAGACTGGTGGTTTAGAGTATTTAAATTCAGTGCTGATTAGTTATAAAAGCATCTGACAAAATGAGGCCCAAGGGGCACGGACCAGTTTCAAGGGTATTCATGTCTCCAGGGTTGCTAAGACCTGTACAATTCACATTTTTTATCTTTTAATGTGAACAGACAAGTAGATTAAGGGCAACATCCTCATGCACAGCAGGGTGTGGGKTGTCCATCCAAGAAGGGTCTCAGAGTCAGGGAGACGCTCCAGCAAGTACAGCCTGCTAGATTTGGGAACTTAGTGTTGTGAGAAGACTGTTTTCCATTTGATATCGTGATCCKTGGATAGAAAAAGTCAGTGTGGTTTAATGAGTAGATGACTTTCATTTTCTGGCTTGTTTGCAATTTATTCAATTCCTTTTCTATGTATGGTCCATTAAAAGTGAGGARTCATGGTGTCAGATTTGCATAGTCGCTTTGCTAGAGTTTTACCTGCTTGCCTTGGAACCACATAATGCCGTGGTTTACAGTTGYAATCTGAATTGGGTTTGACTTGTCAGAAAGCATCAGTTTTGATGTTTGAAATCAGTGGCATTTTGCAGGCATTGGGCATTGTTGTGCCAGCATTGCGTTTGCTGCTRCTGTCCATGGGCTGGGGAACGCGGGAGATGAGGAGAGATGGGGAGCCAGTCAAGGGGCACTGTGAGCTCAGGCCCTTCCAGGAGCTGGGACCATCTGTCCCTCCTGCTGCTTCACTTGCCCTGTCTGCCAAAATGGAAACGGCTGCRGTTTCTACCTCTGTGAGCATTCAGATCCCTGTAAGAAGAGTACTGTAGGCATGCTCGGTGGTAATATTTAGTTTATTACTTGAATATCCTACTGAGAACTCAACCCCCCCCCAAATTATTCGCATGATCTGTGTTAAAGTTCTGACCTTTAACAACCGTAGGGGTTGCTGACTGCTTTTTACTGCTGTAATCGGACAGTTTACCACAGTGGGCCACCAGTCTGGGCCAGAGGCCGCCCAGGCCTTACCACATCACAAATAACCAGAGGAGTCACTTTGGGACAGCATCGTTAGTTTTTCCCAACAAAAATGAAGCGTTTTGCTTTTATTAACACCATACAGTATGATAACAGAAATTTCCTGTAACGATTAAGGGGAGAATTTATAAAAGAGGCAAAATGGGAGTCCGCAGTTGTGTCTAAGTGTGCTAGAAGGCAGGGGACCTGATTTCATAACAGTGTTTCTCCAGCTCTGGGCTAATTTAACTTTACTTATTGCACTGGAATAACACTGAAGAAATGCAATAGGGAATTAGGCCCAGATTACAAGCAAAGAAACAAACATATATAATGCTGGTTGGCATATGTAGGCTGCAGGGAAGCGGAACGCGGAGCCAAATGTCGGAAGGGTCCTCAGGACTGCTTCTCCCTCACTGAGATGGACTGCTCCACCATGGAGGTTGAGCTCTCTTCTTTTGTGATGAGATGAGCAGCCAAAAGTCCAGGAYGGATTTGTTAGGTAGATACCTGTTTATTCAGGAGGCCTTTGGGATCGGTTAGGATCAAATCCTTGCTTCAGATCTCCAGGAAGGTCAGGACTGGTGCAGTCTAGTCCTGGATTTCTCTAATCCTCTAATTAACTTAATGAGAAATTTGGTTTTCTTGAAACCTTTCTCTAGACAGACTAGTGGAAGATGAGGAAAAAGGTTGGTCTTTAAGACTGATAAATGTGAAGTTAGGGGCTCAGGACTAATGGGGTGAGTCTAACAGCCTCCTCTGGCTGTTTGGCATCGCATTACATTCAGTAAAGGTTTTCATCTGGCAAAACTGCAAACTRTCCAAATTCTGCGGTACTAGTGAAGGGACAGAGGCCAGAGTTTGGCCAGTTTATAGAAAACTATTCACCACTGTTTTTAAATTTAAGAAATGGATTAAGGAAACAGAGTGTGTAACCCATTTGCATGCATTGCCTGTTGTTAAATGACAGCATTACAGAAAAAATTCTTACAGGAATGGCTTTTAAACAGAAAATAGATTAAGGAAAAAAAGATACCACAGCAGAACCTTGAGTGGTTTTTGTACCTGTAGCTGTAGATCTAAATCTGCATTGTGTTGTTGACAGAGATGTACCAGTGTGAACCAGATTTAAATTAATGTACATACTAGATTTTATCAAAGCAAATTGTTCTGAGTCAGAATGCTGTTATTACGTAAATTATTGAGCCTGACATTTGTCTGCATCTTTTATGAAACAAAAATAGGAAAAAATGTYGAAGGCTGGAATTAACAGCTTTCATTTAGGCTGAACAACAGTTTGGGTAAAATTTAGCTGCCATTTGAACTCTCTGTCTGGATTTCTGCAAGGCGTGAACTGACTGCTTGCAGTTTAGGGTCCTTAAGAGCTCTTCTTACCTTTGCCCTTGAGCGTGTTGAGCAAAGGCAGATAACCTTGGACGCTTTGTTCCCTCTTTCCTTCAGCATGTTGTGACCTCCAAACAGCAAGAGGGGATAACTGCGTGGGGACAGACTCCCACTTCATTTACACTGGAATAAATCCAGCATATTTTCTTTGTATTCAGTGGAGTTACTAGAGTTACTATGAAATTTCATTGTTGCTGAGCAGGTCAGAATTCAGCCTGTAGACTATATATATATTATTTTTTGTCTTCTAATAAACCCTTGTGTTTTGTGCAAAGATCTGGTAAACCAGTGCTGTATGTAACTTGTACTGCTGATATGTATTATAACCTAATGATACCATGAAGGAGCATTTAAACATGGTGTTAAGTATGTAGCAGAATATAGGGAAATCTGTGGAAAATAGGAAGCTGTGAACTAAGAAGTTTTGAATTCTCTCCTTAAGCAGATTTTCACTGAAAAATAAGTAGGTAAATGACCGTGGGTTGTATTAATATTCATATATGTCACAAATGATGAAAGTTATAAAGAAAGAAGAACGTGAATAGTCAAAACCCATAGCTCAGAGTCATTCTGGCACAGGAACGTTGGCCCCATCAGGTCACAAAGTCCCTTGTGTTCAGGGAGAAGCGCAAGCTGATCTAAGTGTGTGGAGCAGATTGGTGCTGTTATCGGGCCAGCTGGGACCCGCTGGGTTAGTTCCTAGCTCTAACATCCAGGTGTTCTTGCTGGAGGTTTTTGAGAAAGGGCGTCATCATCTGGGATTCACATTTCTGCAATGAATAGATCCTGAATCGGGGAAAGGTCAAGRTACAGTCCAAAATCTGAGAGTCCACTTGAGCTTTCCCTCTCTAGGGTGGTAAATYTGCACTTAAAACAGCAAGCTGAGAAGAAGAATGTTTTTCCTTTTTCTTCCTTTGTAAAACTCAACTCTTTTTTTTAGAATAATCATAATTCAAAYTATTTTAACATTCCTAATGCTCGTAGCCCCTCTTGATTGAAACTATCTGCATGTTTCTGTGTGAACTCCTACCTTTGCTGGTTAAGTTGTACAACTAGTACAGAAYTTAAGTATATGGTTTAAAACAAAATAAAACACATTGTTGTGTTGTGATCAAATATTGATCCAAGTAAAATGATGAATTTTGCTGGCAGGAGCCCATTGAGAGCAGTGCTAAAGCCCCACGTCTAATCGTTGCAGTTATCCCTGTCACGTGAGGATGAGTCAGRGCCTTCAGCCTGAAGTCTTCATTGGAGCAGGCAGTTACTTAGCGTTAAACTATTAACAGAAATATTCCTCCTGTTGTCTGCTCGCACGAGGCAGATAGCAGCCGTACAGCAAGAGTTTCCATGGCTAATCCGCTCGGCGAAAGTTTATGTCACTTCTTGTCATCGCTAATCCGCTCGGAAAAGTTTATGTCACTTCTTTGTGCAAGTCAGTGGTGGGGGGAATGGGTGGCTGCTTCTCCTGCAAATGCTGATTTGGAAAAGAGGAGAGAAGCAGCAGGAGCAGAAACCCTTCCCGCTGCTCCTCGGGGAGGGACGGGGCCGTCGCTGTGGTTTGGGGGGAGGTTTGAGGGGAGCCACCCGCTCTCCGGGGCCAGGGGCTCCCGCAGCAGCCCTGGCTTTGCCTGAGCGTGGGCCGTGCACAGACGTCCTGCAGAAACATCATAAAAAAAGTGATTTAAGAAAATTGGCCTCAGAATGCAGTGGGTTGGCCTATCCCTAGCCGGAGCGTGGTAGTTAACATGGAAGGATTTGGGGTGTGGGGGGGCTGACTCTGCCCTTTTGGGAGGTTTGCTCTCCTTTCCAATTAGTCCTGGCAAGAGAGGCATTTGGAGCAAGCCAAGATATGAGAACTGCAGCAAACAGGAAACCTGTGGGATGCCACCTCTTTGATGTGTCCCACACTCTGACCGAGCAGTTCATCACCATAGCGAGCGTGTGGATCAAACTGGCTTCATTTCCACCCTTTAGTCCCTGTTACATTTCTTCGCTGAGCAAACTCGTTGAAGGTTTTCCTCACTAAAGGAGGAAAAAATRTAGCAGTTGTGAACAGACCATTCCTCTATGTTTGGTTCCGCTAAGATGTGAGAAATGACTCACAGCGAGAAGTACTTTAGCAGGTTATGTCAGGTCAGTGTTGAGTTGGTTGTACTTTAATCTGATCAGTCACAGTTGTTTGGGTCTGTCTGTTTTAAGCTTCTTCCAGTTGTTTTTATTTACCAAACATTCACTTATCTCCGGACACTGGAAACACCAAGTATTTCAATCAGCAGTTTCGGTGCTTGCAGGGTAGTGGCTGCAGCATGCGGGTCATTCATAGCCTTGCACRAGGCTGGGCGCAGCAGTTGGAGAAAGACCTTCCAGCTTGGCAGGAATCCTGTACGTGGCTCATCCTGTYGCCTTGAGAGGTTCTCGCCTTGTGCCAGGGCCAGGCCTGGTTTCACAGGGCAGAAAAGATGCTGTTGGAATAGGGCAAAGCTTTAGAAAGAGTAACAGGCAGCCGTGGTTGAGTGTGTTCAGAGAACGTAAAATGGCCGCGCTCGCTGTGCACCAGCCTTTGAAGCAGCCTGCASCTGATTAACTGCTGTCTCCCTCAGCAGAGCGATTAAACCCTTGATRCTGGCATAGCCAAGCTGCGCTTAGAGCTGCCTGCAGGTTCCTTGTCRGCAGCCGGCTTCACACGTCATCTCTCGCTCCCCGAATCCAGAAGAACTGGGCTGCAGTTGTGGTYCCTTTTGGGCATGTTTTATAGTCCGTGGGCTGCCTTTTCAGAAGGCTGAGGATTAATTCCTATTGCAGTCTATTCTAGCATTTCTCTTTTCGTGCTCATGAGCCCTGGTGCCGTCCTTGGGACAGAGCAGCAGTGGGGCTGCGCTGAGCCCCAAAGCTCTGGGGTCTGCAGCAGGACCCTCCTTACCCTGTCGGCCTGAGCGATGGGCTGCCCTCCGAGGCGGCGTTGGCTGAAGAAGGAGTTTCTAAAGACTGTGTAGTCAGTAGGTCGGGATGTGCTGGACTTGGTGGCTGCCGCACGTGCAGACGCTCTGGTTACCCCTGCAGGTTGCGCTGGACCTCCTGGGCAAGAAGCTCCGCTCAGTTGTGGTCAGTCCCAAGAACCTGCTCCTGGCTCTGGGCCTGCTTTCCTGTGCTCTTTCTTAGGGGTTGTGCCCAGMTGGCAAGGCTGGCACGTGTGCCAGTCAACCTGAGGAGGTGCGTGCGTCCCCTCTTCTGAGCGGGCACGTCCTTCAAGGCAGAACAGGCAGAATGTGCGMGCGGCTGAGGATGTGTTTGTGCAGTTATTCTGTGTGTGAGCTTTGCCTGGGCTTGATTTTATTGTAAGCTTGAATTAGAGCTATTAGGTACCATTAGCAGTATTTTTAAAGCTCATTTAGTTCCCTGGTAGTCAAGAGTTTTTGCTAATCCTTGCGGAAGCCTTGACAGTAACATGATTTCTGACACAGGGCTTAATGAGCAGGTCATTTCTCAGTGCTACCAGCTGCACATATGAAGCTGAAGTGGTTAATCAAGTTATTTGAGCAGATTTCAGCAGGATTAAGAATTAACTGGACTTCATCAAATTTTCCAGCTGAGATGCAGAACGGGGTTTTTCTTCTACTCAGAACAGTGAGTTAACATGTAACAAAACAGGTTATTTCTTTCAGGCATAGCTTGTAACTTAAGCTTAAATGGTGCATACACAGGTATTTTCAGTGCAGAAATGGCCACAGGTTGCTGGCACAAAACTGTTTTCCAGAGCRTGTGAACTCTCTGTAGAGCAAATCTTAATTTTCTGCTTGCAGTGAGGCAGCCTGTCACCTCCCTGGAGCCGAGTTTTGTGTTCAGCCTGAGCAGGGTTTGGCTGTATGTAAGAGTCCTTCAAAACACAATGAAAAATGGTATTAACCTAAGCAAGGCTGCACGTGACAGTGCCTGGCTCCAAGTGTGAATTTTGGGGTCCAACCTGGCTGAATGATCWGTGGTCACAGTAGGACTGGGCCTCTGGGAGCAGGAGATGCTCAGGTCTGCCTTGGACTTTATCACCAGCCTTTTAATCCTTCGATGAGTATTCATTCAAAAAGCTTTTAAAGAAAAAAAGCTTCTGAAAAGCCCTGGCTGGCAGTGCTGTGTTTATCTCATTATTGCTTCACGTGGATTAGGAGTGAGACAGTAGGTTTAGATATCCCCAAACTTAAGTGAAATTCAGTTCTGGGTCTGAATCTTTTACCTGGGACCCATCTCCTGGTGAATCTGAAACCACTGCTCTGTGCTGGCAGCTGCAGCACACGAAATAAATATTCAATGTTTTACTTGAAAGGGTGGTTATGGTAAAGGGAGTGACTGTAAAAATGGCATCTCTTGCTCAATGGATATGCTCCCTCTCCATCCTTTGGGTGTTTGTGCTGAAATCCTGCTGATCTGCATTAAATGTTTGGTATGGTCAGTGTTGCAAAACCAGTGACACTGTGGTGAAAAGAGCTGAATTTGGCTCTGTGCATCATCGGTAAAAGTATCTGCTGTTTGCTAGTGCAGATGTTTTATAGCTGGGTGATGAGCCAAAAGGCAGAATAAAGCAGCTTGATTTTTTCCTACTAAAGAAAGATTTTCAGTCCTGAAATAAGAAAAATTGCTCRGAGGGTGTTTAAACTAAGCCAATCCAGTCCAGAATTGCCTGAGAGAGTAAATCTGAACCCCCCTTCATGGCATTTTAACATCAGCCCCCTTAAATAACATTGTCAAACACCAGTTTCTAGGGTGTTTTGCAGGCAGAATGTTGGCATTTTTGCTTGACTCATGCTTCTTGTTCATTTAAAGCTACACTGATAAATTCCAAGTTGATCCAAGCAAGAGTAAATTTGAGGGCTGAGCAATGGAGCAATAAGGTTGCAGGAACAATAGAGCGTGCAATTTTGAGAGATTTTTCTGTGGCGTGTGGGATGTGCTGATGGTTCCTTTAAATTACTTATTGGAAAAAAATCTAGRCTGCAAAGGAATAAATCCACTCTTCAGATGTGGTTTTACTTTGAAAAACAACAGTGTAAAAATGCTACCTTTGTGCTCCCTAGATCTTTTCCCTGTGCATGTGAATCCAGAGATGTCTTCTATGCACTGCATTGCCAAAAGCAATTTTCTCCTGATTTTTTGCTCCAGATACCTTTAAAGAGTCTGTGCGTGAAAGGACCRCTGGTTGAGCTCTGTTGGATTTCTTGAATCACCAACATTGTTGATTTCTGGTTTTCATTTCTGAAATGCAAGCAGTGTTTCCCGTTAAGCACACGAAGGTGCAGGCAGTTGCCTCCCCGGGCTCTAACCTGCAGGGTCCCAAAGAGCCTCCCTCCATGTGCCCGAGTGCTTCTCACTCCCTCAGAGCTTCATTCCCAGCCCGGCTAGCGCTCCAGTCWCGCCGCTGATGATTAATGGTATCAAAGAGCTCACCTCTGATCGCTGAGCTCCACTAGTTGAAGTGGGACACGAGAGGGCAAGATCCCAGCCCGGAGCTTGGATCCCGAGCTAGCCGTTTGCCTGTGTTGTTCGGACGGTGGACGCGCTGGCTCGGGGAGGCGTCCCGGGCACCGCGGCCTTTGCAGCAGGGTGGTCACGTCGCAGTCGCGAGCTAAGCACGAAACCCTCGCTGCTGTGAGGGATGGAGAGGGGAAGGCAGCCGTGCAGCCTCGGAGAAATTACATTCGTGTCCTTTTGTGTCGCCCTCAGGCACCTGAGGCTTGTGAAATTCTAAAAGTTGATTTACGCATTTTGACCATTCTCCTGTGGATTAGTTATTTATGTTGTTTAAAAGAAAGCATTTTTAAATGCTTCCGTGGTTTGCTGAACAGTTGAGGTAACACAGAGGGTACAGGAAAAGAATACGTCTACTAAAGATTCATGACTAATCCATTACTTTGTGTAAAGTAACAATAAAAAAAGGACTTGGAATATAGCATGTTGCATTGTAACTGCCTTCACTCTGGTTTGAATATAAATTTCCAAAAGCTGACCAAGATCTTCGTGAAGAAGCAGCTTCATAGCAACAACAATGTATCTGTGAGCCAGGGGTGAATGTCTTCTTTAATGTGGCTCTTTTTTCCTCTTCCCTGTGTGTGTATATGTATTCATATCATCCCTTTTTTTATTTTTTCTAGGCACCAGTTACAGATGTGCAGTTTGGCCCTATGAGACTTCATCAAGATCAACTTCAGGTAATACATTTCGCAATTTAAACTGGTCTTAATTTCCAAAACAACATAGAAGTTAACTTCAAAAAATGTGACTGTCCTCCAAAACTTACTCCAAACATCTCTCAAGTGATAAAAGTAGAGCTATCTACTGCTGTATCACTTAGCTTGTAATCAATTTAATATGTGCCGTGTTTTGTATCATACAAGTAGTCATTTCTCAGAATCCCATGTCATATCAAGGCAAATGTCCTGTCAAAGTCATCATTGTTGTTACYATTATCACCAATTTTGCAATATCATCATAAAAGATATTGTGAACTTGGCAAAGTGATTTTTTTCTTTATTCATTGTTGACTCACATCCTCCTTTATCTCTTTATTAATAAAGGCTTCATGACAGCTGTCCCCTTTCTTCTGTGTCTGTGATGTCTGTGATAGGGGTCAGGTTTGTATATACATAATTCCTGTGAGCAGCCTCTGAAAACTTTCTTATATCCCAAGCAATACTGAGCCATTAGCAGTCCAAGCTGTTCTTGAGTCACTAATTCTCCTCTTGGATGAAACTCATGAGTGGAAATTATCTGGTCCTGCTGATYTTAAATCTTGAAGATTTATCTTGAAGAACTGCAATTCAGCATCCTCCTCAACTATTGCCAGAATAGGCAGTATTACTTACCATCAAACATTGTATCTTAAGATACATTTCATCCAAATTTTTTTCCAGTTAAAAATTGGACATATTTCTTGAATATTTCTGCCTCTTTGGTCATTATTAATGATATTACTGGTGTTGTCCAGTCACAGGCCACTCAAATTCTACTAATTAAGCCTCTGCTGGCAAGGCGGCAGGAAGTAGTAGTTAGGTAACATCCCATTGTGCCAAAGTCGATCATCCAGCCCAGACCTGCTGACTCTTCTGTGCTATTGCTGAAAACCATTCTTCCACTCCTAAGAGTGTTATAAATTAACTTCACTAAATATAGCCCAAACTATGATATGTTTTTACAAACAGTTTAGCAGGTTGCTATAAAAGGAAGCTGAACTAAGTGGGTACAAAGTCCTTCATTCTGACAAAAATATGCACTACATGGAAACATTAAGATTTACTGGTAGACATTCCACCAACCTGGTCCAAAGTGTAACCAGCACTGGCATTCCTAAAATTATCCAGAAGATAAACGGCCGTGGGATGTGGCATGAGTTACACATGCTCTGCATTATTGTCTGACCAAAATATATATATGTGTGGTATGATTAAATTACTGAAAGTTCGGTGTCAGGAGACAATAGGCCAAATGCTGATTTAATTATCCATCTTTCCCAAAAGACTGCATATACTGACTCATCCACAAGCAGCATTAACATAGATCTATAATCCGCCATTCTGACTTTTCTTTCAGACAAAAGAAATTTTCCTCCATAAAATATTACCCTGATGGAAAGCATCAATGCTTCAGTKGAAGTCTTCATCAGCAGACTTTATGTTCCTCCTTATTTCTGTGGCACGTTGCATCCTAGAATTTGAAATGTGTCAAAAGAAATTGGGCTTGTATCATGTTTTGGGGCATATGTAGGCATTGTGCTCATTCTAAAAAGACCAAGATTCACATTATTAGCAATTACACAGCAAGTTATAACAGAGCAAATACTGGGTTATAGATCTCTGTCTTCCAGATCTATTTCAGCAAGAGCAGTCACCTTCTCTGGTATAAATCCTGCAGCAAGCTTTCATTCCAGCATGAGTTCATCTTGTCCAGCCTGTCTGTAGTCCCCAGAAGACTCAGGGAATGGGCTCAAATGGGTAGTGTTTRGGGGGAACTAGGATGACATGAAAAGGAAAGGACACTTTGTGCCATTGAAGCACCATTAAAAATTAATTCATGTGAAGTTAATCATGTTTTGGTGAGTATTGCAGGGGGCAGCACTGGAATGGGCTTTGGACAAGGATAAAAGCCAAATAAAAATGGTAGGAAATTTCAGTGGACAATCATAGACTTCCTGTTATTTTTTATACACTGTTTGAAATGTAGACATCTAGTTTTAACTGCCTGCCTGAGCTATCTCAGTAGCTAATGAAGAGAAATCTACTTCCCAAAGCTGTTCATCCCACATGGGTATAAGTGATTCAGGCAGAATATTTTGTTYTCTTGAAACACCTCTGTATAGAGGCCATTATATAAAGCAATAGTCTGTAGAAAGCAAGTCTGTTAAAAATGAATTAAGCCTTGTAAGACTTTCATCAAAATGTTAAGAACAGGCAAAATCATAGAATCTACTATATAAATAAAATTTGTTAGTAATGATTCACTGTTTGCCTTGAACCAGGTACTTTTAGTGTTTGCCAAAGAAGATAACCAGAGTAATGGGTTCTGCTGGGCATGTGAGAAAGCTGGATTTCGGTGTAATATTGCCAGGACACCTGAATCTGCACTAGAAAGTTTTCTGGAGAAACACCATGAAATTATCATTATTGACCATAGACATTCCAGATACTTTGATGCAGAATCGTTATGCAGGTAAGCACTGTTTTGGGGTAGTTAATAAGCCTATGTAGTTAACACATCATAAATGGTCTGTTGCTTTGGTATGACYTTTTCTATAAAGTATATCAAATACAGATTTTGGGGTGCTAAAACGTTTGAGGCTCTATCTATGGTACTGTTGAACCTCAGCATACAAATTCGTTGCTGTAATTTCTTTTTCAAATACCTTTTCCATGTTAACACATCTAATTATCTGCAAAGATCACAAAGTGCCATCAAGCAGTTTCATGAATACATTCCCTCCAGTAGGCATTTGCATTCTGAACTTTTAGAAATTTGTTTTGCTATTGAATAACTGCAGAGTGCAATAGCAGTGTTTTGTGCTAACACTTCTCTGTCTGCAACATTCAGAAAGCTGCTATAAAGAGCASAGTTGCAAACCCTCTCCAAAAATACTTGCAGCATCGCTGGAAAATAGGAAAAAAGGGGAAAGGATTTTTCTTTTTGCCTCTGTACAGAGACTTGATGGGGAGTGGAGCCTCTTTTCGATGACTTTCCAATGAAATATCCCTTGGGAATGTGTCTAGACTAAATAGCAGACTGTGGGGTGGGGGCAGCGGGGGCGGATTATGTCCTGTGGGTGACTGGTGGGTTCAGGGCACTGGGACAAAGGCTTTTCTCCTTGTTAAAATAAAGTAGTAAGATAAAATCTTTGTCAGCCAAGGACTAGATAGCAGTTCCTCCTGTTACATTTTTACCACACTGTCCCAGAATGAAGTAAAATGCTTGTTAAGGCAGTGAGGCCAAATCCTTCAAATGAGTCCTCTGCTGTGCACGCAATGTCAGTATGAGCTTTGGGCCATTGCAGAGAGGAGAAATTTTTCTATTTCCCCACTGAGAGGAGTAAAGATGTAGATTAACATGCAGTCCTCTGCCTCCCYCTTCCCCCCCTCCATTGAGTCTCAGACATTGCTAAATTAATTCTTCTCTCTTAATGATCCAGCAGACTTGGGATTTGATTTTGTTTTGTATTAAAATAAAGCATTTAAAGGAGAGATAATTTGACTTGACACCATATGAAGATGCTGTAAAGTCATGGTTGCTGAAATGTGAGCTTAAAAAGTGCTAAATGATCTTGTTTTTTATTTTAAGGTCTATCAGAGCAACTGAAGTCTCAGAAAATACAGTCATTATTGGTGTAGTTCGAAGGTAAATATTCACATCTTTATTTGCACATGTGATCTACAAAATGTAAACCCTATCACTGTAAAAGCAAATATTATGTTAGAAATTTTATATTAAACTGTCTTACAGTGCTGGGGATACGTTTATTCTGTGCAGATTTTCAGCATCCTTGGCCACAGGACAGGGACAAAATT
The DNA here is from genome assembly GCF_003342845.1 of Nothoprocta perdicaria. Classification (NCBI taxonomy): domain Eukaryota; kingdom Metazoa; phylum Chordata; class Aves; order Tinamiformes; family Tinamidae; genus Nothoprocta; species Nothoprocta perdicaria. The sequence continues at coordinate 4,179,035 of NW_020455655.1, forward strand.
TTTAATTTCTACTTTTTACCAAATAGATCGCACATTTTGCTTTTTTCTTTTCCTACTCATCACTGGAGATTTTAAGAGCATGATTCAAGCAACCTTCACAATACCATGTCCTGACCCATGAAACTGCCTCATAGATTTATATTTTGACATTCTTGGAAATAACTCTTTGAACCTCTCTGAGTTTGTGCCTCAATCTGATTCATCCAAGCACAAATAGATCTGTAGATTTACAAAAGAGTACTGGTACAACGTTGTCAGTATTAGGTAGCACCTGACCCTTAGAGATTTTTAAAATAAAGTCAAATAGACTATATTGTGATGTGTCAGTAGAGCAGTGCAYTCTTCCTCCTACTACTGAAAACATAACCTTTATATTATAAAATAATATAAAAGTAATAAACGTGTTTAAGTTAGTTTGGCATGAAATWAAATAATTCAAAACAATTTCCTCAAATGACAGTTTTTAAAATTTCTAATTCTTAGAAAAAAAGACAAAAACAATTCTGAGGTGTTAAAATTTCCCTTTGAAAATCTTGTTTTTCATTACCATCCATACTGTGTGAAAGACCCTAAATATTTCAAGAAATTCCATTGGGAATGTAATCTTTATTGTGTTAGAAAGTCTTACAGCTAAGGTAACAGTAATTTCCAGAGTCAGAATTGCCTCGTAATAAAGTAATACAAAAGGCAAGAGGACTGTATTAGCTGTCTTAAGATAGTATTTCCCTTCTGGCTGCAAGAAGTGTATTTGTGAAAAAGCCCGATATTTAGCTAGTAGGATGTGGAGGTTCCCCCCGTGGGGATTAACCTCCTTCATTTCCTGCTCTTCAGTTGCTCTGGGCTTTTTGTTCCCTGACAGTGTCCTCTGTGTCCTCTGTGCTTTTAGGGGACAGCACTACCAGATAGTTGGTGTGAGGAAGGGGGATACTTTTCTGACAGTGGGCTTGTCTCCCCTCTTGATCTTGGGCAAACCTTGTCCTTGTCTAACCATTGGCCTCTTAATGTCTGGGAAAAAAATAYGGAAAACAAAAGCAAGAGATGCCATAAGATCTGAAAATTAAGGTAAAAGTGTATAAAAGCTATTGAAGCTATTGTGCCACCTGCTAAGCTTGACCTGCTTCTATTGCTTATTTATGGAAATTTAATAGAATGACCTTGCTTCCAGGTCCCATCCATACATTCGCGTATGTTGGAGTGTCTTCTARTGATTAGAATAGCCAGGTTTGTCAGGTACCTTGTTTTAGCAAATATCATCACAAATTGGCCTAATAGAAAGCACTGGGTCAACACTAGAAATGCCATCCCCATTCAGGCATCTGGAGTTGCCCACCTAAGATTTGATGTACTCAGATAACCTTGRTTGCATAGACTTTGAAGTGCATCTTTAACTAGGGACAATATATCAGAGAAYCCAGTACAGAAAAGGAAAGAATAGTTCAGCAGTCTAGCTAATTATTTTTTTTCATCAAGCATTACTGCTTTCTGTGATGTAAGAAGCTGATTACTTGCAAATAGAAAAATGTTGACTTTATTTAAATAAAAGTAAGGTTTTTATTTTAAATTAAAAAAATCTATAGTAGCAGTATTATGTGGTATAAATTTTTGATCAAAAAAAGATTTTTTGGGTCCAAAAATCCTAATTTTTGATCCTAGACGTATGAACCTATAGTATGCTTCCTGCCTATAGGAATGTTAATGGCTTGTGAAATTGGCACTGAGCTGATTATAAAATAACTTTATCATCCTTCTTTAAAAGGCACAGCGATCGTGAAGAGATATCAATATTGCCCCTGATCAATGCTGGCTTCACAAGGGTATGTATGTCTTGCAATCCACAAGATTGCTCTAACGTTCCTGAATTTTCAGGCAAGAAGCTCAGAGATTTGGCTCTCAGTGATCATCTGTGTCRGTAGTCAAATCTGTAAATCTTTTTTATACTGCTTGTTGTTACCTAGTTCTYATTTTTTTACACCAGTAGAAATAGAGTAATGCTGACGAAGAAGGTAGAGGTTCTCAGGAAGTGTTAGAAGATATTTCTACATTATATATTTATTTCAAAAGAAGTATATGATGCATTAACTGCCAGCTTTAAAAAGAGATAGTAGACAGTGGCAGGACTGAATAGGTATGGTAGMAGAGCAAAGAGTAGATTGCAGGGAACAACAGAATGGGCTGTAGGAAATCTCTTCCATCAAAAGCCAATTCACATCTGTAAGCAGGCTTCAGACCTTGTCGAGCTCTCCTATCTATTGTTTACAGTCACCTGCAAACTGTTAAAGTTGAATCTGTTCCTGCAAAGTGTTAAAAATGAATCTGTTCCTTGGCAACTATTCCAATTAAGCAGAAAAGGTGCTTATTAGTGCATCGGTTAAGTGGATTCCTCATTGCATTAAGCTGACAATGGAAAAAAAAGTACATGATTTACATTGCAGTCTGTTTGCAACTATTTGCTTATTTGTAGTAAGGTCCTAAGGCAGGAAATGCTAAAGCCTGAAAATAACTGTACTTACATGTAAAGATTTGTTTCAGTGGGCACATAACTAAATAACTGTCCTTGGCTCTGTAGCATGAACAAAAACTTAATGTGCAGGTTAATTCCTAGTAAAAATTAGATGTTTCARAAAAAAATATCTGAGAAGGTTTTGAGGTCAGTGCTACTGAGCTTATACAAGGTCTAGAATTGCTAACTGTCCCACGGCAAGTGTGCTTGTTGGAAGCTTTACCACCTTCTTACTGTGCAGCTCAGGGTATCAGCAATTTGAAACTCGTAATGGTATCAGATTTGATGACTTCAGACAAATATGTCTTTTAATTGTTGTTTTAATTGAGACAAATACGTCTTTTAATTGTTATTTTAATTAAATAACATGAAAGCTTTGTTCACAGTGGTGTATCTTATATATTGACCATGYTGATAGTTGCAAAAACTCAAGAGATTGGTCACATCCTACTGCTATGTCTTCTTTTTTTGTCAGTTTGTCAGTTTTTCCAAATGTAGCATCTTGAAGATTTTTCTTGAAGTYCCAATAAATAACCTTCTCACACTGCCTGCGTTACAAAATGTTAGGTTTTGGCATATATTTTGTTTATCTAACAAGCAAAAGAAAACAGCCTCATACACTTGTGAATGCAAATGTGTATTAATGAATATCTCTAACCTTTTATTTGCAGCGATATGTAGAAAATTCTAATGCAATGGCCTGTTACAATGAGCTGATTCAGCTGGAACATGGAGAAGTGCGGGCACAATTCAAACTGAGGTAATCTCACCAAAAACATCAACATCATAAATGCCAATTCAGCCATCTGCTTAAAATTGCATTTATTTTACTGTATGCTTCTTAATTATAAAATGTCCATTAGGAAATATGTTAATTGTTAAAGTACATCTGTATTCAGAATGGAGTTAGCTTGTTATCATATAGAGTAGGAATTACATGGATTAAATCTGATGAGATGTCTTTCTTTTTTGTCTACAGGGCTTGTAATTCATTATTTACAGCATTAGAGAAAAGTCAAGAAGCCATTGAGATCACAAGTGAAGACCATGTAATACAGGTTTGTTCCAGTCATTTTTATAAGTAGAGAAAATTACTCTGTGGGCTGACTATTTCATCCACAATTACACTTTTTATTTATGGTAAGAGAATTGAACCTAACCTTTTTTTTTAAAGAGATTTTAAAGAGATTAGAATGAATTTATGTGCAAAGTAGAATTTCTTTCATTTTAAAATATATTGCCTAAACCAAGTCAAATTTAAAGAATATTTTCTCTGAAACAATAAGAATCTACCTCTTCTCTCTCTCTCTCTCTCTCTCTCTCTTTTTTTTTTTTTTTTTTTTTTTGGTTGTTGTCTGTCATAACTCTATAGGTATCTAATACCCAGCTTTTGCTATAATTTCCCTCTCTTTGCTCACAAGCACAGACTGCAGGGTTGACAGCGTTTCTGGTTTTTGCTTCACAAAGAAAAATCACCTAGGCATCTCTCTTAGAAACAATACATACAATATTTAGCTCAGACTGGGATACAGATCTCTAGGTTTACCATAYAGGAATTCTGTTGTACTTGAAGTATTCTGTTTAATGTTTCTTATTTTCATTTCACAGTACCTCAATCCTGCATTTGAAACAGTGATGGGCTATCAAATAGGTGAATTAATAGGAAAGGAATTAAATGAAGTGCCTGTAAATGAAAAAAAAGCTGATTTCCTAGATACTATTAATTCCTGCATAAAGATAGGAAAGGTGAGTAATAGTTTCATCTATTTCACTTATAGTTTGCTACCTGAAAAAGTTAACATTTTCAAAGGATGACATGTGGCATAACTAAGTTCACAGCACGTGCAACTTTCTCACCCGAGCAAGAAGAGGAAGTCAAAAACGCTTGATTTCAAGGACTCTTCCTCTTAAGCTGCTTGGAGAAGCTGTGTGCTTCATGAAAATGAGTGCCTCACTGTGTTTCCTTAGCATATATGCTGCATCTTGCAAAAGGTTTGGGAAGATTAAGGAAAAATGGGAAAATACAATACATCCAGTGAGATGCAAATGAGAAATGAATCGCTTAGGAATATTTCAGCATTAAATGTGGAAGCTGATTTGTATGTTCAGATTGTAAAAGGGCCAGAGGAGATATTTGCAGTGTTACTGGGAGTGACAGGCAGTGTCTGCTGCCAACATCTGTCCTGTACTTCTTAATGGCACGGGAGCTCTCTARCGGGTGTCCCTCAGGACCGGTTGCTGCACTGAGAAAGGGCAGCTGGCTTCAAGGGGTGTCATTACAGAGGCACCGCCGCTGGCCTGGTCTCCGTGACGTCCCTTTGGGAGCGTTGTGGCACCAGCGTGAGGATGTATCCAGGAGCTCCCATTTGCATCTTGACAACAGAGTATAAATGCTTCTGATGTCACCAAACGTATGTGTCATCGTACCCCTATAGCAAGACAGATTATGGAGGTGGCACAAAGAGATGTGGGAATTGGTGGGTTTGCGGATGCGTCACGGCCTGTGCTCAGACCTGAGTCAGGGCAGCTAAATGKGTCGCACTGCCTGTGTGCTGGGAAGCACCACGTTATGGACGTGGCGCAGGGAGGCGCGCACATGAGTCAGGGCCGGCGGGGACGCGAAGGCAGYGGCAGAGCTGGGCCGAGTCCCGCGGCGCGAGGCCGGTGCTCACACGGGTGCTCGTCAGCAGGAGCCGCGCGCCGGCTGCGCACAGGGTGCGTGTGCAGGCAGCACCAGGGTGCCAGGCACTCGTGTGGGCATCGGCCTTCGGCAGAGACCTGTTGCTCTACCTGCATTCTGGTGCTTCTCACCTCTGCTGCCTGGCTGAAATGTGTATAACAGAAAGCTAATGTTGGGGTGGAGGATTTATTAAGTTGTAATTCAAATACACTGCACGTGTCAGACTTTAAAACCACAACATCAATTCTCAAGATATGATGTGGATCAAATTTTTGGTACTTTAGTGTGCTGATAAACTGTCTTTAATAACGATGAAGTGTCTAAGTCTGTGAATGATAGAAATTAAGCCTAATCCATCACTTCTCTTGTACCATATTTTACTCTTGGCTCTAGGACTTCTAACTGTGAAGGYAAAAGAAATATTACTTAAAATTTATCTGTCTAGAGCAGCTTGAACTGTTTTAAGTGGACAGTACTATTTACATATTGTTTTTATTTATCATTGAAACATTTTATGGTATGCAGTGTATGTAGTCTCATATTTACATGTTAATAGAAAAATGATTTACAAATAAAATTCTTACAAGACAGGTCTGGTTTTACTGTGTGGAGTAGCCTTTGAAATACTGCAGCCCTTGGAAGGTGYGTTCGTTTGAGTCAAGATGTTACAGCATTTTCTGAGGTGCTTAACTTGAGTCCAGATGATTCTGACTTAGTCTGTGTGTTTACACTGTGATTTCTTGATGTCCTAAATGTAAGACTGCTTTGCATTAGAAGTCACCTATATATTGGTTATGTAGATTATAACATGCTGAAAAAGCCAGCTGTCTTCTCTGGTATTTTCCTCTGATTTTGGCTTTTATTTTTGGTTTGAACAAACTTGCCAAATAACAAGAATAATGGAAAGCAGAATTTTTAATTAAACTGACCTTTGGAAAGTCTGCATCTATTCTTGGAGTGAAATGTAGGAAGATGTACTCCTGCAGTATGTTCCTTCTTGTACTGACAAAGATGCAAACAAGAGTTGACAGACATTATACACCAAAATTACTAATTGGATGGAGCACAGCAATCCTTGGCTCTGAATACTCTTTCTTTTGGCCAAAAAACAAACAAACAAAACAACYTAAAACCGTGGCAAGTTCASTTTGTGTTACTGTAGCTGGCTAAAATTTGCAAGCAGCCAGAATTACTGAAAGGCATTTTCAGCAGTCCATACGTGAGGAGTTAAGAACCAGGGTGCAGTTTCTTTATGCGTTTGTTTCTTGATTCAAATCACACCCATTACGATGAATTGTGCTGTTCTGATTCTCTCTGGCTAGAATTCTTGCTGCCTCTGCTCTCTGCAGCTTGACACAAAGCTCTTCATCACGGTCTCTCTTCTTCTGAAGTGAGACAGATACCTATCGATCAGTCAGGCGAGGCGCTCGCGTCCTCGCCGCTTKGGGAGCTATTTGCGAGGCAGGTATCTTTATAGAGGGAGTGGGAGAGCAATCAAGCTCTGTGATAACGGTCTGCGGCAATTCCTGCCTAGACTCTAAGTTCCTTTCTGTGAGATTGTTTCCCTGACGTGCTCMATTGCGTTTGCTCTAGTGTCTGCAAGTAGCTCGCTGGACTCTCCTGTCTAGTGCGAGAAACCCCAAATCTCAAAGGAAAGGCAGACCAGGGGGTTCCCTTGCTCTGCACAAATGGGTCATTTCAGTAGGCAGGTGAATACCAGGGCCTGCTGAAGGAAGTCTTAAGCCTTAGTGTTAATTTCTGGCATGCAATATAAAGCCTGGAAGATTTTATATATATATAAATATATATATATATTTAAACTGTACAAGGTTCTCAATCTGCATTTGATCCTCGCACACCAACTCATGCAGAAGAGCCTGAGCACTTTTGTTGTGTGGCTGCAGTTTAGTCATAAAAATGAGCCTGACTGGAGACATGTCTTGCGGGGTRGCTTGTCTCTGCTGGGTTTCTGACAAGGCTCTGTGAGAGAGCATATGGTGTTCTTAAAATATGTTTAAGTAATGTCCCTGTGAGAACTTTATATACCAGCAGGAGCTTGGCGTGGGCCTCCTGTTTTCCAGAATTGTGATGACCTTTTTCCTCACACGTTTCCTGCCACAGTTTCACAGGTTTTAGAAATTCACAAATTGAGAAGTTTGTTGACTGTGGAGAGGCATTAGAGAATAGCTGCAACCTGTCTTGAGCAGCAGGCACCTCCAGTGCTGGAATTATCCAGTCGTCACCTTAGGACTTCATGCCTGGGTGCATTTTCTGTGTTTATCACCTGTCTGTAGAGATCCATTACTGATCCCTAACTTATCCTGGTTGGCAGGAAACTATTGATATGCATGTTTTTAATTATGAGAGCATTGGATTTTGTGAGGTTTGCTTTGTCCTCATTTATATTCCTCGTGCAGCTTACTGGAGGAAATACTGTGTCTCTTTCTGAATTTGCTGTGCACAGCCCTTTCCTCTGACAGATCCTTGGAAAAACCTTCCATGWTTTTTTCTGCACAGCCTGTCACCACACAGCTCTCTGTGGGCTGCAGTCTTTATGTGTTGGCTCCATTGGAATAAATGCAAAACTGTTCCCTCTGTACCTGTGCAAGAACAGTGTCTTTCTCAATTTTTTCTGCTACTGTTTATATGATTATTTGGAGTTTAAATGATTTAGTTTTATAAACAAAATGCCTGGTTAGGAGGAAGACATTTCTGAAGATGACTGTAGAGACCTCTGATTGCACTGAGGTGACACCTGAACCAGCATCACCCTCACTGCATTGCTCTTTTTAGCATATGGTCCTCTGACATGTTCCTTGCCTTTGACACCCTTAACAGTAAATGATAGATTTTGTGTCATAAGGCAATATTCAAAGAAAAAATATGGCAAACTGCAATTTTATTTCTGTTTTATCTGGCCATTCCAAGGGTGCCAAGTGAAGAATGTGTAGAAACCCATTCTGAGTTTGTCGATTGCATTTTGAACTTCCTTCCTCCTGAATTTCTTTTGCAGGAATGGCAAGGAATGTACTATGTGAAAAAGAAAAATGGAGACAGCGTACAGCAAAATGTGAAGATAATACCTGTCATTGGACAGGGAGGGTAAGTATGAACGCTAAAGCTGTGACTTAGGTTTGATTCAAGGCTTGGTTTGGTTCAGCTGCYTTCAGCAGGCATTGGATTATCCTGTTACTGAGTCTGAGGAAAATTTATGCAAAGAAGGGAGACTTAGACCTCTGGATTTAATTCCCTGGGACAAAATCTTGCTGTTTTCAGGGAATTCTGCTAATGTGCTTCAAAAAGGAAGCCAAAGACACAGATGTGCTCACTCATTAGTATTACTCTTCTAATTCTATTCTTCACCATCCTATCAACCTGCGTCCCGCCCCACCGTTGCCCTGCCACGGTGCCCTGCTCAAGGCTGTTGTGTCTTTCTGTGACAAGGTTACGAGGTGCTTTCATCCTTGCCAAAATTCATCTGCAAGGATCTCATCCTATTTAAGCATATCTTGATTTTTATGCAGTTTTCACTTGGCCCCTGAACAGAGCATTTAGAGCACACTAGAATAGGTTAGTTATGGGTAGATTTATATTAAGACCTCCTGTGGATCAGCTCACATGCAGTTGCAATTTCAAAACCCTCCAAGGCAATACATGCATTAAAAGAACTACCCTTTATCTTCCAGAATCCCTGCTGCAGTGTATGTTGTTCCTCTGCTGTCACATTTGTTTAGAAAGGTGTGTCTTGTCATGAAGGAAAAGCTGAATGTGGCTGTTACATACTTTAAGATGAGCAAATGCAGTTTTTAATTAGAAGAATTATGGTGTTTTGATTTAATCCCTTAGAAGTAACTCATGAGCTCTACTCTCCATTAGTAGAGTGAAAACATCTTTTTAACTTAAGATGCCAAACTAGTAAGACCGATATGTATTACATATACTGTTGCTTGCAGAGAAATCTAAGCCCATTTGAAGCTGACCTAGAAAGTTTTTGGTGATCAAGGCTGCAGTTTGCAATCTGACCGCTCTGTCATAAAATGCTGTTGAACGTTTGGGATATTCACTCTGCCCTGTTCAATATTTCTCAGTTATATCATACCTGAAATGTGGCCCAGGAGAAGATGGAGGGGGAGGAGGTGGGTAGAAAGAGGAAGGAACAGTCTTTGCAAAAAAAAAAAAAAAAAAAAAAAAAAAAAGGAAAAAGAAAAGTTTCCAAATCTGTATTCCCCATCCTGTGCTGCAGAACTGTGGGGTTTTTGTTGTTTTAGGGTGTTTTGCTTTGTTTTTTTTTTGTTTTGTTTTGTTTATTCCCTATCAAGCCTTCCTGACAGAACAGGGTTTGTCCTGCATTGATTTGTTGTTTTCCACCATTTTGTGCATCAGCCCGAATCAGAGCAGGGATTTGAATGGTAATTAACACATTGTTTTTCGCCTACAGGAAGATTAGACACTATGTGTCAATTAGTAGACTGTGCAATGACAACAATAAGGTAAGTGAATGTGATACTTCCTTTAGTTTAAGCCCTAAATATTACAAAGGAATGGGAAAATTCTAACCAACTGCTTTTCTCATACTGTTTTGTAGGCAGAAAAAACATGTGAACGTGTTCAGGCTGAATCTCAGACAGGTAATGGCACCTCTCTTTTGGCATAAGAAGTGGAGAACATGCCCATGGAAAGATGAAGCCAGTTGCTAGTGATTTGGCTGAAAACCACTGGTTGCACAAGACAATCAGAAAAAAATGGTTAGCAATAAAGTAGGAATCCAGTTCAGAAGGCAGCAAAATAGATGCAAGTTCTCTTGATTTGTTTTAGAAGTGAGCAATATAAAGCAACCAAACCTTGAAAATTCTGTGCAAGGGCTCTGGGTTCATCTTGTGTGGGTCCAGTGTCCCATTTCAGCTGTAGGTAAAGGATCCCTCTGATGAAATTAAAAATATTAAGGACACCATCTATAAAGAATATTGTTAAGGCTGGTCTCTAGGTAGTAGCAGGTATATTTGCACTGYGTTTAACAGTATTGTGGAGTATTTGCCTGGGGGAAGAAATGAGGACTCTATTTGCTCCCCTCTGCAAAAAAAGAAACCCCACTTTGGTTCTCTTTGCCAGAGGTTATGAGTGGGTTCATGACCACATCAGTGGGCAGGAATTTGAGAAGGAGCTTTCACTGGCTCTCTTCTGCTGAAGTGCTGGGGGGAACATCCTGCAGCAGCTCCCAGCCTTTCTCTCTCTGTCTCTTCCTTTAACATTCACGCCAGGCAGGGGTTATGTCATTGTACAGTATCATTTTTCTACAGATATTCAGACTTGCAGACACAAAGACAGGAGGAAAGGATCACTGGATGTCAGATCCACAACCTCACGAGGGAGTGATGGTATGTTAAATTAGTAGATCTTTTTATTATTATTATTTCTATATGCATACGTACATGTGTATATACATATATAAGGTTAAATACATATATGTGTTTATATATATACACATGCACACATGCTGCTGTAATTGCAAGTCTCCAGTCCATGGACGACTCCACATTTCTGGAAGAACCCCATTTTATTCTCATGATTTTTAAATCCTTTTTTTCAAATAGCGAGGGGTAGAAGACATCACCTACTATCCTGCATGGGTAATTTCATGAGATTCAACTTCCATGAGATACCTGCAAGTATGAAGTATGAAATACAAGTATCAAGTAGAAATGGCAGACTAATCCTAACAACATGTTACAGTCTTTATCTCTTCCTTTTTTCAGTAAAGATTTGAAGTTGATTTTCTTACCATGTTGTTTTCTTTTCACTGTGTTGTATTGAGCTTCAGTGTACAATCCCAAACTAGATAGCTGACTTACATATTTTGTCAATACTTGCATGATTTGGTTAAACCATAGTTCAGTACAGCCTAGGCAACAGGCACTGGTGCAAGGTGGAAATAGGGCTGTAAAAGTGAGAAGAGAGTCATGTCCAAGTATGACAGAAGCAGGAGTGAGAGAGATCTGTCTGAACATAACTGTTAAGAAAAATCCATTTTGTCTTTACCTGTACAGAAACTAAATTGCTAAATGATGCAAAATGATTGTTTTTCAATTTCCAATAAATAATAGGCTAGAACTTCTGCTGTTTTAACTGGCATAGCTGTCTCACTTCAAAGGATCTTCACTGATTTACCTCAGCTTAGAAGCTGACTCACTTATGACTTGTCATGTTGGTGCATTATCTAGCAAAATTGTAAATGTCCTACAACAAATCAAGTGTAATAGGTATATATATGTGGCTGATGGTTTACAAACAGATACAYGTACACACACGTGCATAGTATTTACATGAATATTTCATTAAATGTTTTATTTCAAATGCAAAACCAAAGCCRTGATTTTGCCAGGCTGTTGCAGGTATCTGTTCAGGGAGAGCGGTGGCTCCACACGGTTCTCTCTGCGYGTGTGTGCCCAGCACAGCAAGTGTGTGCACATTCTGCAATATGCAGCAGCCTGTRCAGAGCAGAAAAGCAGTGCAGGGCTGTGGGTGAGCACGTGCCGAGCCGTGCCCGTGGCTGAACGGGGCTCCGTGTGCTTTGCTCCGCAGGCAGCTGCCAGCGGCGACACTCCTCCATGGCCCGCATACATTCCATGACCATCGARGCGCCCATCACCAAGGTAAGTGAGGAGGCCGTTCTGCTCTGCTCTGGTCCATTCCTTTCATATTCCTGCCTCGCAGAGGGTCCTCCCCGGGGTCAGCCACTTCCTGATGCCCTTTAGGACCCCCCTAGGACCTGTGTGAAGGGCAGGACCAGAGCGTTTCCTCTTTGCCTACGCACGGCAAGCRCTGTTCTGAAACCACGGCATGGCAAGAGTCAGCTCTTCAATGAACTGGCAGGAGGTAACAGCAGATCCATCTGGAGGCATTTTGAGCTTGCGCCTCAATCAGGAAAGAAAGAAACTAATGAAATTACTGTCTTTAAGGCCATGATCCTGCTTGAAAAGTCAGTAGCAAACATCAATGCTTTATTAATGTCCCATTAGAGATTTCACTTTGATTCTCACACATGAGTTAAAGTTGTAGATCTCATTTAGTTGCTATGGGTTTTCTGTAATAGCTGATTACAGCTGCTGTCAGTCCTGCTCCTTTCTTAAATCACTTCCAATCACTTCTAATTGGAAGCATGTCTGTTGTTAACCTAGGTAATAAACATCATCAATGCTGCACAAGAAAGCAGTCCCGTGCCCGTGGCAGAAGCTTTAGACCGGGTTTTGGAGATTTTAAGAACCACTGAGCTGTACTCTCCACAACTGGGGACAAAAGATGAAGATCCACATACAAGTGACCTCGTTGGAGGGCTAATGACAGTAAGTACATGCTGTCACAGACAGCTATTGTTTAATATCCCACCGCCTGAGAGTGGTAAGATTTTCCCAGTTCCCTGGTCTTTGCATCTAAAATGCCAAATTTTCATTAAAAACTGCAGACATGTTTCCTCTGTGCTATTAAAGTATTTCTGAAAATGGAAGGAAATTGACCAGTCCTCTTGAAACTTTAGTTTCACTAGAACAGGGAAGGAAAAGTACTTCTTTTTTTCAATATGATTCATTTCAAAATGATGTAGATGGGAGAGGGGACTAAGAAAAAGACAACTAGATATTTAAATATATTCATTAGTGTTAGAATGGCACATGTTGGTGCTTTTCAGTTTATAAAGAGATTGCATTTTCAAARGAATGCTAAATACACTTTTCTTACTTCTTTAGATGATATTAGTATTTGGAGATAGAAAAGTCAGAGTCCTTTGAGCTAGGAATGTGAATGTCCACATATTAAAATACAAWCATGCGCCACAGAACTTATTGTTTAAATATACAGGGCAAGAAAAAGACTGAATAAAGTCTGTATTTTGTTATTACCTTTTAAAAAAAGGAACAGAGATGTTGAAAGAAGAAGCCATAGACCTGAAGTTGAACAAAGGGCACATAGCAAAGCAAAGAACTGAACCTAAACTTTCCAAGTCTGGAGTCTGGCTCTTCTGATGATAACTAGATGAGCTTGGGTGAATGTTACCTGTGCCCTAGGGATACGTGTGCCAGTTAATAGTAGATTGGATATAAATGGCTGGCTCAGGAAAAGGATTTTGACAATGTGTTGGATGCAAAAGGCTCATTAGATGTCGGATATGTCTCTGGGCTAATATCATTTCGCGATGGTTCCAGTACAGTGTCCACATTTACCTCTTTATGCTTTGGCCGAGAAACATTGTGAACAAGGTAGAAGAATGCATTATGATTTTTTTTTGTTTGCTTTTTAAATAACTTTTTTTTTTTGGAAACATAATGGGCTAATATTAGTGCAAAGTAACTAACAGTGTGCATATCAAAAAAGCAAGCAAAGATTTGTGCCACAGATTTTAGACTGATGAATTGAAAGGTAAATATTAAATGTAGCATTCTTAATTCTTAAGGCTTAGTGTGCACATCCAGGCATCATTTCAGACTTGAGCCTAGGAGGCCCTGAGTTGGAGAATGCACAAGACTACGTTCTCCTTTGATGGAAAGGAAGCCCCAGAGTAATAGGGTAATTTGTTGCTCGGCGATCACAGCAACAAATCAGAATCTCCTGGTCCTGCTGAGGTGGCCTAGTCTGCCATGCAGCGGGAGGAGAACACAAGAGTATCCATCCATCCATCCATCCATCCATCCATCCATCCATCCATCCATCCATCCATCCATCCCCTCCACCTTCCACCCTTGCTGATGGGAAGTGAGCAAACCTGCAGCGCCAGGATTTCATACAAGCAAAGGTGGACGTGAGGCTGTGATTGCAGACCTCGATTTGCACCTGAGCAATTCCAGATTGTACTTTTCTTGTTCTTACAGATATTTTTTCCATGCCCTGCATTTAACTCTCACCTTTTATTGAACAGGATGGTTTACGGCGATTATCAGGGAATGAATACTTATTATCAGCAAAACGTAAGTTTTGATTTGGAAGTTATTAAGATGTAAAAAAGTAGTAAAAATTTAACATGGAAAGTGTGATCAGATGTTCTTCTTTCTTAATAAACAATGTTTACTTTTAAATAAATATATTGCTTACATACGTTATTTATAAGTATTGTTCTACAATGTTATTTCCAGGCGTGATTACAGAAAATAAAACATGTACATTTAGTAAAAGTTTACTTCAGGATTATTAATAGGCATCTACAAATATATTCCTCAACAGAAACTCATCAGGTTGCAAGCAGTTTGATCTCTCCCATCTCCCTCAACGACATACCCCCACGGATAACACAGGCAATGGAAAAAGAAGAGCACTGGGATTTTGATATCTTTGAACTTGAGGCTGCCACCCATAAAAGGTCAGTAAACTGGAAGGCTCATGAAGCTGCTGCAAATTGACTTAAATGTCATCCTGTAATGGGCTCTTCAATTTCTCTACCTCTTTTTCAAATTGGAATTACTTTTAATTTCAAAGAAACATGTCTGAAATTCTCTCAATGTCATATCTGTTCTCATTCCTTGTGCAAGAACCCATTAAATATCTTCTGTTTTATCACACACTATTTTCTGCTATTTCCARTAGATGCCAACGAAGACTAAATATATTTGATAAATTATAATAACAAAGCGATAGCATTTTGAAAGCCTTTCTTTTCTGTTCTTTATAATTAAAAACTTACACAAATCAAATTTTGGGGGAKCTAAGTTCAAATTATGTCCAACTGCACAGAGTCACCATGTTGGTGTTAATCTGATCACCTGTGTAGATCACGCTTTACTTTCTCTCCAAATATTTTTTATTCTTAAATCTTTATATCTGGCTTTTTGGCGGAATTCTCTTTGCTGCCTTCTGGGGTTGGAGGAAGGTCTGTATTCTATATCTTAGAAGGCTGCATTTTATGTAGAAGATTATAGCTGAAGAATATTGTTTTAAAGTACAGTGTACYAAAAGCTCTGTCTAAGCAAGGTATCAAGACATTTAATGTGCATGCATTTACTTCTACTTTAGATCTCAGCTTTATGAATCAAATAAATCGGAAAATATTTGGCTTTTTATTCTTCCTTAAAGTGATATAATTTTAGATGTTACTGTAAGTGAAGAAATCTACATTTACTCACTTTATTTTTTCCTTTGCTACATTCTCATTGCTAATGGAGTGCTATAGATCTAGTAATAAAAATAAAGGGCAAAAAAAACAGGGTTTGTAATATTTAATACTCAGTTTGCAATAGCTTAAGAATTGGTTATCCCAGTCAACATGTGTGAGAYGACCAGATAGGTTTCTCTGTTCTTATTGATTTGGAGAGAGACAGAGGGACAAAAAAGGTATTTTGTCACCTATCTTCTTATTAAAGGKATTAAGATTGCTTCCTGCTGTGTTTAAATAAAAGCAATTCATTTATTAAAGGCATTAAAGTGATCTTCCATGAATCAACACCATGAATATATTATTAGTAATTACCTCTAGTCCATGTYGGCACAGGGTAGTAAGGCCGAGGTAGTTCATTAGATCCAGGCTTAGGGCAGTGGCTGTGACAGCTCCCTGACACGGAAACGCTGGTGCGGTCGTGCCGGGCGGCACCGCCGTCCCTCGCTCGGTGGGTCCTGCAGGGAGAGGCAGAAGGTGGGTGCCAGCACGACGCGCCCGCGCGGCGCCGCAGGCCGGCTGCGCTGCTGAGCTGGACGGGCTGCCCCGTCCAGCCGGGTGAGGCCCCTGCCCTCCGCTCACACRGGGCTCCTAGACCTCATTTTGGCTGCACTCTACCTGAACCAGACTGCCCAGCTCCCAGAATGCTGCTCCGTGTGGCACGGCAGCAATATGGGGCCTGCTTAGTGTTCCTGGGAGTATCAGGAACCGGCAGATTCTGACTACGGGCAGGTTGGAGTTAGGTAGAAGGTTTTGATGGGTTTGCACTGGAATTCTGTAGCAATTAAATACCTATACCTAATGTGACATTCTATTAGTTAATAATGCTGTGTGGATCCATACTATATACAGTTTCTAATATTCTCTCAACCTTGTTTATTTTAAAATTTTGTGTTTCTTTTTCTCTGCAGACCTTTGGTTTATCTGGGTCTCAAAATATTTGCTCGCTTTGGAATCTGTGAATTCCTAGACTGTCCTGAATCAACTCTGAGGTCGTGGTTACAAGTTATTGAAGCTAACTACCATTCCTCCAACTCCTACCATAATTCTACACATTCTGCTGATGTGCTACATGCCACTGCTTACTTCTTGTCTAAAGAAAGAGTAAAGGTGAGTCTATGTTTCTCGGAAAGAGTGGGTTGGAAGTACAGGTAGGATGTCTTGGACAAGTTGCCAAGGACCAAATGTCTACCTAGTGCCAACTACTGCAGCAAGTGAGAGATCAATGACAGATACTGGTATTACTGGAATTGAGTTAAGGGAAAATGAAAGCTTCCTTTTAAAAAAGGAAGTAACAGAAATCTTTCTAGCATAGATGATCTTAGTGAGATGGGTCAACTAATGACAATTATTTTTGTGAGGTTCCCCTCAGACTTAGACAAATAAATGGCCATTTCTTCAACTCTGTGATGCTAGTTTTGCATAACACTGCCAGGACAACGAAGGCCGTAACGAAGCTTTAGTGATTCCAAAGCTGTCACCCACCAGAGGAGACGCTTAGACTGCACTGGAGGAGAGTATTAAACACATTATTTGTTGAGGTTACTTAACCATAGTGCTCCTTGGTTCGTTAGAACCACTGAAAACCACAACTAATCAGAGTCACCTTTGTTCTTGTGCTGCCAGAGGGCAGCCTGTGCTGTGAAAAGGGGAATTAAGACAGGGCTAGCATGTGTCTGTAGCAGAGTGGCAGTATTCATTTCTGCATGGCATTTCTGGATACAAATTCCTACCCTGATTTGGCCTAAGGATAGGGTTTGTGATGGGCACCTGGCTGAGACATTTGTGACTGTAAACAAGTTTCTGACAGCTCATTAAAAGTGTAGTAAGTCCCTTAACCTGGAGCTGCAGCTCATTAGTGTGTTCTCCAGTGGCTGACTCAGATACTATGTGCCAAGTGGGAGAGGAACTTCACTGGGTAGTTTCAGTCTTGTATTTGCTAGCGGCTTAACTGGTCTTCCCAAGAATATCACTGAAAACCAGACAAGATCTGGAATCATTTCAATGCCACAGAAGCATGATTGCTCCTCCCTCCCAGAATATTATCTCCTTTCCTCTGTAGGCGAAGGAAAATAGAGTGTTGCAACAGAAGGAGTAGAATCGAAGTTCAAGATTTTCCCTTTACCTTTTCAGTGTTTCTGCACAGCTGCTTCTGTTGTCCACAGTTCAACTTAACCTAAATACAGGAGGCCAGATTCTGCAACCCAGGTTTACATTGAGAAATTTTCAGTAAACTGAACTCAGTTCTTTTCTGCCCCAAAAGTGAAGCAGTGTTCTCAGAATCATTTCCACTCCTGTGCTGTAGGACTTAAGCTGACAAAGTTAAAATACTTAACCTGAAATTGGAGGAAAAGGAAATGTAAATCCCTTCAAAGTTTGCCATGTCAGACTAAGGAAATGGGCCTGAGACACATCGCTGGGCTCCAGCAGGTTCGAGAGGCTCCAGCTCCTGGTCGCTTCCCATCCGCACCGGCTTTCTCAGGCTGACTGCCGGTCCAGGTGGGTTTGCTCCCTGCAGGAAGACAGGTGCTGTGATCAGACCCAGGCTAGGCCTGGTTCCTAAAGACAGCCGAACACTCGTGTTGGACGGGGAGGATGCAAGCAGGCCTTTCTGCTTGCACTGGCAGCACGTGCCGATTCATTCATAGGAGACATTTATAACGGAATTTTACATATTAGAGCTAATATTTCAGATTTTATTTTTATTTTGACATCACCAGTCAAAATGCAGTGTTAGTCAAGCCTTAAAAGCACTGTCTGTTAACCAAAGCAGCATTTATAGGCCCGCATTACCCATTTATTGCACACTGGGCAAAGAGCTGTCAAGAGAACCTTGGTGAATTCAGCATAGGTTTCTTCAGCATAAAAACAGTATAGAAGCTTAGTAACTTAATAACTTATATGAACAGTATAAAAAAAAAATCTGTATTTCATTATAGTATAACTACATATAAGGCTAGATAAAAATATACTAGATATAAATATATATATAAGTATAAATATACTAGATGTAAATATACTACATATAGTATACATGCTATGAGAATTAGAATCTGATACAGAAAGAACAGAACAGAGTGTCATGTAATTTTTCTGTGGATATGAACCATCAGGAATTCTTCATGGAATCCTTCACAGAACTCATACTAGCAGGGACTCGTGGACACTATTATTATTATAGAACTGGATATGTGTGAGATATTCTTTACAAATCACAACCCAACCAACATGCAAGTGAAATGTGATTAAAACACATTAAGTGTCCAGAAGAAATGAAGATGTCTGATGGATATAGAATATTTTTTAGCAGTATTTGTCCTTCCACCAAGTTAAATACCCTAATTTTGAAGGTGGTTTATTGTGCTTATAGAAAACATAAAGTAGGTTAATATTTTCTATTTGTTTAATATGATGCACTTTGTCAAAGATGTGATGAAGGCAAAATTCAATGGGTACCAAGTGGCCAAAAATGTCATGTAGTGTTCAGTGAAGCTTATAATGATTTTTCCATTGCTCTGCCTAGAACATCTGACCCTCAATGATCTCCAGAATTCTGGCTTTTGTCCCTCAGGAACTTGGCTTAACCTTTATGGGCAGAGTAGGGTTTCTAATGAGTCTGCCAGGAAAACGACGCATCCTTCCTTCTATTTTTAGCAAACTTTGGATCCAATTGATGAGGTTGCCGCTCTCATCGCTGCCACAGTCCATGACGTGGATCACCCAGGAAGAACAAATTCTTTCCTGTGCAATGCTGGCAGCGAGCTGGCAATTCTCTACAACGACACCGCAGTGCTGGAGAGCCATCACGCCGCGCTGGCATTCCAGCTCACCACCCGGGATGACAAATGCAATATATTTAAAAACATGGAAAGGTAAGCTCGAAACCTGGGGCACTTGTCCACCTACTAACATTTCCCACAGTTCTGTGTAACACAAGATAATAGAAACAAGAATCCTAGAGGAGGACAGGGCCTTGTGGACAACTGCAAATGGTCCTTGCAGAAGTTTTTGCTTCTGAGCATAGAGTCCTGCACAGGCTTGGGAGTTCTCCTGTAGCTTGGGTTTCTGCTGTGGGTAAAAAGGCAGACCTCGCCTAAGGAACTTACCGTGTGATTCTCAGATTAGCAAGTCTGGGAGAGTAATTTTGTATCACGACAGAGGACAAGCTGTGGCTGATGGGGTGGGTGTTTGCTAAGTAGGATGGAAGACAGGAGAAGCCTCACTGAAAACTTAAAAGCTTCATTGTAATGGAAAACATAAGGAGCTGTTGCTCTCCTTTCAGCTCTGGAAAGGCCTTTTAGCAGGAGGATGTGCCCATTGCCTTGGCATTCTCAATGCAGCACAGAAGTACTGCTGAAAACGTGGCTGGAGCAGGGGCTGCTGCTTCAGTGTGTGCTGACGGCCTGGGAAGGTGCCTGTGTGACACACGCRGCAGCCCTACCGTGTAGCTGGTGCCTCTGTTGTGCCCAGCTCTTGCGCTGTTTCTCCTAAGGATCCAGGGAGGCCTCCAGCACGCGCCTCTCCGCACACCGGCGGGTTCTGCACCTAGCAGAGATGCAGCATCCCCAGCGTTTTGCGCTGTTATTTCTTCCCTCAGCACCTCTCCACAACAAAAATGATCTATAGTATTTTTGTAAGACTCCTTTAGCAAGTGACCCTCTGTAAACCAGCATTCCTAATGGTCTCCTTCTCTATGCAGGAATGAGTATCGAACCCTTCGCCAAGCCATTATTGACATGGTCTTAGCAACAGAAATGACGAAGCACTTTGAGCACGTCAACAAGTTTGTCAACAGCATTAACAAACCCTTGGCAGCGCTAGAAGAAAATGGGGTAAGCAACACTATGCATCTTCTTTAAATGACGAGGCATGGCCTGGGAACCCTTGGCAATACGGAATTCTTATGTAGTATTCCAAGAAGGTTCATTAGAAATGGGGAGTTTAGAAATCACAGAATCATTAAGGTTGGAAGAGACCTCTAGAAATCATTTAGTCCAACCACCTGCACAGGCAGGGTCACCTAGAGCACGTGGCACAGGGCTGTGTCCAAGTGGGTTGGCAGATCTCCAGAGGAGGAGACTCCACAACCTCTCTTGGCAGCCTGTTCCAGGGCTCTGTCACCCTCACTGTTAAGAAATGTCTTTAGCCTCTGGGTTTGAATGCCCTTCTGCTTAACATGGTCGTCACACATTTTAAGGATGAGGGGGAGGCACCTGGATCCTATTAATATTGCAGTGCTGTGATGTTTTATGAGAACTAGACATGTACGTAGGGCCAGAAGCTTGGCATGTGTGCTTCCCTGCTAAAAATGCCATGAATCCTGTAATAGCAAAATTACTGCTGGTGGCGGAGCCTTGGGGTGGGTATATTGAGGGCTAGATGACACCCTGGAAGTGAGTGAGGGTGTGGGGGCCTCAGCTTTCAGTGCTGCCTGGCAGCGGTCGTGGGTTTTCTGCCTGCTTTCTCTTTTAATCTTTAAAATAGATGATGGTGGCATTATGTATCATGTAGACATAATCAATAGCCATCTGGAACTCCATGGAMGCAATGAAATTGCCTGTTAGGAACCCATTCTGAAAAACCACACCAGCTTCAATAACAGCTTCAGCCAGCAGTTTTGTTGCCAGTAAGAGCAGTGTATAATTTTGTTGGAATGGCTTTTACAAAGAGATTTTCAGAGATGGTTATAATAAAGTTTGCATTGATGGCGATGTTCTGTAGGAGCTGTAATGGTTGTCTGTGTTTTCCTACCATGTTTTCAGAAAGTTACATATTTGAATGTTGGGTGTAACGAGGAGGGCAGCCTTTCTGTCGTCAGAGGGTAGGAGAGGCAGAGATCTCATTCTTCACCCCTCAGAAGCAGATTGGAGCTACATGGAGGATATCTTTGTCCATAGGAACATATGCTAGAATTAGCTTTGTTCTTGGCACCCAGTGATGCTAATGGGAAGTATGTGAATGTGAAGCCAAAGTCCCAGYGGGATACTGATTTACTGACTAAACTAGGAGAGAGGCTAGGTCTGTGGCTTCAAGTGTTTTTCCCAGACAGCCTCATGTTGTATAACATGGCTTAAAGTCACAGAGAGTCTAACACTGATTTCTAGGGGTGTTGCATTGGATCTTATATAATTAAGAAGTTCTCTGCCCAGGACACATCTCCCCCTTGTAACAAGTGCCTGTCCACTGCTGCCAGAACCTGGAAAAGACAACAACTAGTTTCAGTATCCATGATCCTTAGATGGATCATTTATAAGTTAGATGTTACTACAGGTGGTACCTCCTACCTACTGCCAAAGGTTGGTCAAAAACATGTTCAAACTGTAAAGTTGTCTTCAAAGCTTAGTAAATGACAGAGCAAACAGCATCTCCTCAACCTATAGGCTATGTACAATGTAGTCAGATAGAAGTTTCATCAGATTCAGGCTTCCACAGGCCCTTCTGTGATTTCAGTCTCTTCTCTGTCCACTGCCTTGTCCTGCTCTTTCCAGTTCACTCGCACCGCTCTGCTCCTTGGCTTCTCACCGGCTCCGTCTCTTCCCCGTCCTCCTCCCCGCTGCCCGTTCTGCCTGCTTGCCAGGCTGCTGGTCTCCTTCAGGCTGCTCGTCTCCTTCAGGATTCCCAGGCTCTTTGAGCCACTCTCCTCCCTCTCCTTTCCTTTCTCTGCATTCAAATCAGGCAATCTCCTCCTCTTCCATGCTGCTGTTTTCAGGCTGCTTTGATGGGCTCCCTGTTCTTAGTTACAACACCTGGGCCTGGATAATGCCTAGTCCAGCAGAGCCAAGAACTGCAGTTACAGGGAGAGCCCTGCTCAGGTGCAGCCTCCAGCAGTCCCTAYCGAAGCTGCACAAACCACAGGTTTATTTTTCCAAAGCTTGAAAGTCAGCCAGCAGATTTGTGTGGGGCTGACTGCCTGAACCCAAAACTATCCATGCCACTGTACATGCCAGCTCCTCGCTCGTAAAGCTGTGCAGGTACAAGAAGAGGAAGAAGCAGAAATAGTTTCTGCTATCAGCACAAGCTGCTTATTTCCTCTAACCTTGTATTTAGAAGCCACCAAAACATTTTTAACTGTAATTTTCACAGGAAAAAAACAATCTTTGCCTGAGGCGGACACCTGGTGGGGAGACTTCAACCAAACAATTTAAATTGGCAGTTAGGAACAGTGTTAAACAAGATCTTTTAATATGAAGTATCAGCCTCCAGGCCAGCCTACAACTATAACTGTAGATGATTAGACTTTTTCATTCAGATTTATCTTTTTTTCCAAATATACACTTGTATTAGTTTATGATTATGGGGTGGTTTTATTTTCCAGAATCAGATTTTGCTTGAGAATAATAATAATTAGATTTATTTGAATGCCTGATGGACCTTTTTGTTTCAGAAGATTATAATGGAAACATAAGGCTGTCAAAATGGATAGAAAATTGTGAGGGTAAACACTTCTGCTCAGTTTCTTGAACGTAATAGTCAAGAAGGCAAGAGGGGGGTTGTGATTCTCTGCAGCTTTCCCAGCCCAGCGGTGCCGGGCACAGGCTCTGACCCTGCTGAGCCCTGTGCTCGAGGGCAGCTCCCTCCAGCACAGGCTGCTGCAGGGCCCAGGCTGCAGCCAGGGAGGAAGGGGTGGAAGGGAAGGGCACCTGTGCCCTGGCGCAAGAAAGGAGAGGGAGAAATGGGCACGTCGAACAAGCAGGGAGGAAACGGTGGCTGTCRTGAGGAGCAAGGAGGAGCAGCAGAACCCATGCAGATGGTGGATGTGGCAGTCCCAGAGAAGAGGGCAGTGCTGAACTCGAGAGGTTTATCTAGCCAAGTTCTTAAGGCGGGAGTCATGAGACTGCAAAAAGGCTAGGAACAATAGTTCATTTTTTAAGCAGATCARGAGGGAATACGTTTTCCTTCTTAGTTCTGAGTTTCCCAGTTGAGCAGGTTCCTACCAACAGGCCCGTGATGCTGGAGTGGGTCAGGGTGCTTGTTGCTAGCGGGACGCGCTTGCGGATCTGCTCCCAAGCCCGGCTGTGCGTCTGGCTGCAGCAGCAAAGCGTTTCCTGGCCTGTTTTCCAGGCATGGCTGTGACTCAGTGTGATGTTTGTAGGCTGCGCTGCCAACCATGTGTTCCAAATGGGACAGCTCCATTTTTTTWAATTATTTATTTTTTTTATACATATTTGTTCAAAGAACCATGCTGAGAAGCTGCTGTTTGTTTCCTTTCTTCTTTTGTTTCATAAACTGAAAAAAAATCCATTCCAGCTCCAGCATCCTTTATCCTCCCATTTCCCTTCATGATGTCACCTAAGCCTCGACAGGAAGCCGACATCTGACATGCGGAGACACCTCTGCACTCTGAGCAGGATGCCAGCACTAAGCACAGTTAGCACATTTTATTCCCAAGACATCCGCATCCAGCAGGCAGGACTTGCTCCTGGTTTGAATGGATCACAGAAGTAAACATCCGTTCTTGATTCCTGGTGATTTACCTAGTAGGATGTTATCTGCCCTCCTTAGCTGAGTGATCTCTACTCAGTTTCTCCTGTGAAACTGGGGTATATTCAGCTCACTCCTTCCTCTGCGTTTTCCCTGCTGTATATATAAAAATAGGGGAAGAACAGGTTCCCATAGACTCATTTTGGTGGAAGCTGTAGAGCTGTTTCTGAACCAGGAAACCACTACCTAATAATTTTTAGATTAATCAATATTCAGTTTCTTCCTTCAGGGAGAACTTTTTTCCACATAATGAAAAGTATGTCCTAATAAAAGATCGGACTTTCTGCTTCTTTATGGAAAGAAGCACATACAAAGTACTGCAGGAACYGGTGGCGTGGTTGTTACTGTTGTTATTACTGTTATTCCTTGTACTTCTTTGCTGTATCAAATACAGAGCCAGATGTGGTAGGTGCTGGAGAACTCTGATGTATTCCTTGCATCAAATAATTTCTAACGCAGGTGGAGAATAAGAGACTGTAGTAAATCTGTCTGCATCCATCCACATAAAGATTCGAGTAACAATGAGATCCCTATGAGTGACTTTTTTTAGATATCTTAATCACCGATCCTTATCCTTTGGAAACTTCTTTCATCAGAGCTCTGTAGACAGTAGCTTCTGATCTGGGTCACTGCAGCCTTCCCTTGCATTAGCTCCAAGTACATGGCTGCGCGTGCAGCCTGCAACCAAATACAGGCCATGTGGGCGCTGAAGCCCTTCCTAGCAAGATGCTGCTGCCCTGGAGCGTGTTCGAATCCGTCGCTTTAGCAGGGACAAACTCAGGGCAGAGAGAGGAGGCACCTGGCGCCCCATGGGGCCCGCTCTGCAACACTGCCCCTAYCTGGATGGGCTTACGCTTAAGTCTGTGCGCAGGGGGTGACCATGTGTCCTGGGGCACTCCTTCTCTTAACAGAWCCTCCACTTTTAATGGAAAAGCCCATTAATCTCTGTGTTTCAGTGGACAGATGTATTTTTCTGCCTTCACAGTGTGCATCCCTGTGTTCAGGGATGAACGCCCCCTCAACATGCTCTTAAGGACGCAGATAAGGCACAGAGGGATTAAGCAACTTGCCCAAAGATTTCCAGGAGCTCTGTCAGACAGACAGTGAATGAATCCAGAAACTAGAGTTCAGTGCTAGTTCCGAGTTGTAGCTAATCTCCCTATTTCCCTGTAAATTCAGCTCTAAGTACTTCTTGTCATCGAGGCAGGCCTGGTTCCTATGCAGAAACATGCCCAAAGCACAAAGCTTTTGAGTAMGCGCACAGAGACCTTGCTGATGGATTGTTTTCAATTCTCAACTGTTACAGAATAACAGTGATGGGGAGTCGGTCAAAAACGTTCTCACATCTCCTGAAAACCGTATCCTCATCAAACGTATGTTGATAAAGTGTGCGGACATCTCCAATCCCTGCAGACCMCTGCCGCAGTGCATCGAGTGGGCCGGGCGCATCTCTGAGGAGTACTTTGCACAGGTAAGGCACCTACAAAGGGCTGCTAAATTTCCAGGTGGGCATTTCCTTTACAAGCAAGAAAAGGATGCTGTATACTGTCAACCTTTGTTGACAAAGATCTCAGAAAATTGAAAGCTGCATTGCATAATGTGAAAATAGGATTTTTTTATATATATATTTTAATGCTGGGCTATTATTCATGCTAATGCAAGACTAGATACCTCCATGCAGAAGGAAGCTGATGGCTTCTACAGTGCAGTTTTTGAAGCACTTAAGCCTTTGTGTTGTTCTGCTTGCCGTCCAGCCAAGCACATTGCCGTCACAGGACATAGGGCGCGGAGCCGCCCACATCCCTACGCGCTGGTTCTGCCTCGGGAAGAGGCTGGTTCTGCCGGTGGGAGCAGCACAGGCTGCCGGCAGCGCTGAAGCGGGGCCCGGCGGGAGACCAGGGCAGAGTCAGAACAAGTGACAGAACAAATACTGACTTGGGGCCTTTCTACCTCCAAGGGGGGAAGGAGGATTAAGATATTTCACCCCCTCTAGTATGTACAGAATGGCATGGCTCTTGGAGGTTGAGTGGTGGAGCATCTCTGAAGTCCAAAGCAGTCATAAATTAAATCAGTAACTTGTGAAGCACCCCAGCACCAACTGTGTGTACATGCAGAAAATAAATGCATCACACTAGGAAACACGGGAAGAGTCTGTGCTGTCTGCTGTTTGGCTGAAACCTGTACAACGAGGTACTTAGGATTTACTTGTTTGTTCTTCAGATTTATTCTGATTCCTGTGTTTATTTAGCAGTTGCACACCTTGGTCAGTGCCAAAAAATCTGTTGCTAAAAGCACATCATTAGCAGAATGTGCCTCAGATGAATAACCAYGTGACTGTTCTTTGCAGACTGATGAAGAAAAGAGGCAAAGCTTACCTGTGGTGATGCCAGTTTTTGACAGAAATACTTGTAGCATCCCCAAATCCCAAATATCATTCATTGATTACTTCATCACCGATATGTTTGATGCCTGGGATGGTAAGCAAAACTCTGCTACGTTTCCTATCAATAAGTATTTTGAAAGCACTTGAAACTACTGTGATATGAAATTGTTCTCTTATGACTCCTAAAAAAAACAGTGAATAAAATGGAAAATTTTTGCAGTTTAAGTACATCTAATAAMCTCATTATAGCATTATAATAGCATTAAAATGGAAGCATTTTGATAGTGCCACAAACAACTCTCAGGGTTTTTCTTCTAAACGAGTTTCAGGCAATGTTTTAACTTTTTTTAAGCTGGCTTCTCTCTAACTGGAGAACAGACCGCATTCACTTTGATACCACACTGCACATAGTCKTTTTGTCCATGTTAACATGAGTTATTCTGCAAGACAAATTTCTACAGTCTGGAAACTGCTTAGGGGGAGCAGCTATTTCCTCCYGAGTGCAGCCTCTGTGGTCAAAGTGGTCAGAAATGTGACTCCCCTGAATGCTGGTTCCTGACATGTGACAGAGATTGGATGAAGTAGAATAATTACAAGCATGATTAGTTATGCCTCTCCTGGAAAACTGGGTCCCTTTGCTAGTTTTACAATACCAGTATTAAGTAGACTCAGAGAACTGTCTCCGTAGCCTGGGAGGATCCATGACTGATGAGAGCTCTGAATCCAGAACCATTTTGAACTGTCAGGTTGTCAGATTGAAGCATTCCTCCTCAGCACAGTTGCCCAGACATTTCAAGTGATATTTCAGCAGGCAGAATCATGTGACTGTTTCAATTCTGCAAACTAAATACGCTTTGCCCTTTCTTCCCTAGCATTTGCAGACCTGCCAAATTTGATGCAGCATCTGGATAATAACTTTAAATACTGGAAAGGACTAGATGAAAGGAAGCTGCGGAGCCTCCGACCACCACCAGAATAGCAATTAGGCCATGGTGTGTAACTTACTAACTCAGTGCATATTTATTCAAGCTCAGTTTTGTTCATGTGATTTCAGATTTGTTTTGGTCTCTTCAGTATTACAGTAAGGCTAGAGCTCATGCACGGGGGGAGCTTTCAGATTTGAGCGGACACGAGGTCAGCAGTTGACTCCCCCAAGCTACAYGTGTGGACTCCAACAAAACTGACCTGTGGAGTGGAACTGCGCTGGATGCTGCAGCACTTGGACTGAAGAGGGGCTGTTAGTGAACATAGTTTTGCATTATCTCTGCACCAGTGTGTGAAGCTGGAAGACCTTGAAGAATCCTCATAAAAAGAACATTCACTAGAAGATTTTGCTTAATCCTCAATTCTGCAAGAGAAATAAAGAAATATCTATTAATAGTGACTCTCAGCTTTTATTGGAAAGCTACATGCTTTTTATAAGCACTTAAGACAGTTACATAGAACAATCAGACATTTAAAATGCAAGTCTCCATGAAGGAATTTTTGATCTATGAAAAATAGATCTACTCTATTTTTTCACATCACAGAAGGTGCAATCATTCACTTCTGAGCACTACTGAAAGTGAGTTCTCTTTAAGAAATTTAGTAGCAAATGTAAAAAATAACACAAGATTTTTTGAGGTTGATCGTTAGCATCTATGATTAAAATGTTTTATTTATTTTGTTAGATGTTCAATATTTTCTATGAATTTATAAATACTTAAAAGCCAAAGCCAACTTTAGATGCATTACAAATTTACATGATTCATACTCATTAATATACATTTAATTGATGTACAGACCTTTTATTTTCATAATGCAAATACAAAATATTATACAATGATACATTTTTATTGCACTGTAAGGATAGATGTGTATGTTTAAATATTGTCTGATTTATGTTAATTAAAATAAGTTTTATTGAAAAGGTCTCACTTGAGAACRGTAAATAAACAAGACATGTATACTGTCTGAGCACCAGAACARCAGGCAGTAGCGCTCTCTCAAACCAGTGACGATCACCTGATCTTCCCCTGGCTACAAATGTCGGAATTTTTTGTTTTCCCCCCCATGAAATTTTATGATAAAATTCCCTGWCAAAGTCTGCCTTATTTTATATAGTATTTCTACAAAGCATTCCACAGCATTTATGAAGAGGTAATACTAAACATCTAAGGAATTTCAACATTTTATAGCCTGTGTACTTTCCTCTGCCTTGACAGAAACCGAACAGAGAAACAACAACAAAATCCTTTAACTCGAGCAGTTTGTAAAGGCTGTGTACCTTCACAATTTGAATGAAACCKTCATAGCAAGCACCAGAAAACAATAAAATGTATATTTTAAGAAGTGTCAAAGTCCTAGCCATTTCATTGGAGCTGTGTACTTATGTTGTAGTGAAACGTGTATTTATTTTGTAGTTTGCAGACTGTCTAACAGCGCCCTGCAGTTCTTGTAGAATCCCCAGGACGCTGGGTGCCCAAGCTGGGCTCGACCTGGCAGCCAGGCTGCCCTCTGCAACGCGCCGGGCGCCCCGCCGGGCCCTCGGCCATGAGGGCAGTTTGGGGGCTCTGCGAGGGCTGAAGGGCCTTCGCGGGGGGCCGCACAGCGAATCACTGCGCCAAGGCCAGGGCTATTGCCCGAGAAGGGACTTTCRGAACCACTTGCCAAGGAAGCAGCACAAGCAGCCGAAGGAGCAGAGCCGTGCAGGGCTGCAGCAGCAGGAGCGCTGGAGCAGGTAGGGAAGGCGTGCGGCCCGCTGCCCCCGCCTCCGTGCCTCTCCCTCACTCCAGCTGATGAGCCCAGGCCAGCACCAGTACCAGCTCAGCGCTGCGCACGGCCCGGTGCAGCCTCTCTTGCTCCTCCCGGCCGGTGTGTTCTCCCTCCTTCCCTGTACCGGGTTTGCGTGCTGTGAGGGCAGTGAATTCCCTTCGCTCCGTGGCCCAGGGCTGCCTCGGAGCAGCTGGGCTCAGGTGTTAGCTCGGCAGCGACAGCAGGATCCCCGCTGAGGGTGCAGTGTCCTTGTCCATCTTGCAGGAGCTCCACGGGTTTTACAAATGGGATGGATATATCCCCAGGCCAGAATAAAGAACCAAGTATCCCCTTTTCCAAGGAGGGAAGGATGCAAGGAGAGGGAGAGAAGGCGGCCAGATGCTTTGCTTTCCTGGCAGTAACACACTGTGTTTCCATATATATACGTGCGTCTATTGTGCTCTGCTGTAATTTACCACCTGGTCTTAATCTCTTCCATTGCATGCAGGCTCCTGTGCTTTATTCAGGGAAAAGCTCCTCTGGTTCCATGAGGGAAAGCTACATTCCACCATTCCTGCTCTACTGTCTGTACTTGTCTGTTGCGAGGAGGAGAGGAGGGGAAAAGTAACAGCMTGTGGGTCCAGAGAGTGTCTGCAGGAAGGGAGTAGAAGTATTTATTCCGGAGTGTAGTTAATGCGCTCGGTTGTAGTAACAAATAGTTAAAGCAGTTCATTTAATCTGCTATAAAAAGGAAGCAGTGCATCATCATTGAAAAGAGCTAATCAATGTGATTAATTCCCTGAGGATCATACACCATCTTTAATGCCATTACTTGGAGCATAGTGCGATACTAATCAGCCTACTGTATCAGCCAGACCTATGTTGTACCATAACTTAACATAAACACTAGTTTGCAGCCACTGAATGCAGCCCTGCCTGTTCTGTTGTCCCTCTGAGTTTTGTTGTTGCCAGGGTCAGAGTATGATTAAAGGAAACCCGGAACTGCCCTGTCTGACCCTCACCCAAGACATTTTCCAGACGGATTCTCTATGAATCCTGATTCTCTTGCTTCTCAGCCTGACAGCTCTGAACCGTGCAGGGCCTCGCTCCTTCCTCCTACCTACGAACTGCCTCTCTCTGGTCTCACAGCCACCTCTCGCATATTGTACATTTCCTACAGCCCTTCCCATTTTGCTCATGGGACATAGGGAAAATCCCAG
This sequence comes from Nothoprocta perdicaria, assembly GCF_003342845.1. NCBI lineage: Eukaryota > Metazoa > Chordata > Aves > Tinamiformes > Tinamidae > Nothoprocta > Nothoprocta perdicaria. The sequence goes on from NW_020455655.1 coordinate 4,209,164, forward strand.
AATTAGACTGCATGTGTTTGGGGGCCTTTTAATGGCTTTTAATGTGTTCAGTAAATTTTAATGGGCCTATGATCCCTTGGAAGGGTAGAAAACTTGATGCCTAAGCTATACGTTGGGGTGTGTGCTAAAGAGCGCAGAGTTGAGCTATACAGCTCTGCAGGGCTATTTCCAATCCCATCTCAACCACCTCCCACCTTTCCTGTCCGGTTTCCTCTCCCTGCCTGTAGCCACACGGGCAGCCAGGCCCAGCGCTGCACAAAAGGGCATCGAAAAGGGTGGATTCGCTCCAATTGTTTTTGCTTCTGACAACAGGTTTGTAAAAATAAGGCTAAAAATACCATTGAGCGAGCTGTGAATTGGCAGAGGACATCAGCATTTTTTGTCAAGATCAGGAGGTCAAAATGGGTTAAAGGGTCACAGGAAGTAGCTCCTTTTTAAATTTTTAAAATATATGAGGTAATTTTATCATCTTTTTAGTCCCAGTATCTATCTCTGGTTTCCTTGTGTGGGATTTCACTTTCCTGTATCTGCAGTTTAACCTCTCRTAACACTTGAAACTTTTTTTAAAGATTAAAAAAAAAAAAAGAAATTTAGATATTTGTCTCATTTCATTCCACTCTACTGTAACCTGGTCTTAGGAACAACCAGTTACCACCCCTATCTGATAGCCTGTTGCATTACCTAGAGATAAACTCTCATCATAGTGCTTAAAACAAAATGAGCCACTTGGGAGTTGCACTTTGTGTGTGTGGTGATGGAGTCACTGAATGACTCCAGAAGGTGTGTGGAAAATCTGTGCGGATGAAGACTTCTGTAGGGAGCAAACACAGCCAAAGGCTCCTGCACTGTGGAAAGGTGCACGAGCTTCATGGAGGGGACGGTCCGGGCTCCTGGCCAAGCACTGGAAGGTCTTTTTGTTATAAAACAGTAAATGCTCTGATGTGACGTTCCTCACTCCAGCATTGAGGGGTCCCTGGATCCCACTGGAAATTTTTTGGTCATTTCAGCTTCTCTTTCTTTCTTCCCCAGAACTGTACAGCAGATGCTCTGTGCTGTGAACATGGGTCTAGTTTAGCGGAGGTGAGTCTCTCTGCTCTTGTTTTGTGAGCAGTCTGCGGGGGCAGACACGGGGCTGTGCTCAAACAGGGAAGAGCCTTCACTGCGTGCGCCTGAAACACCCCCAGCTTCCGACAGGCCGGCACCATTACGTAGAGCCCACCTTTCCCACTCTCTGTACAGCCCACCCTTCCCACTCTCGTTTGAACACTAATCTGAGTGCTAATTCCTGTGCAACCAGCATGCTGGAGAGATCTTTTTGCCTTTGGGGGTTTAATCTTAAAGCTTTGTATTTTTAAATTGAATAAGGCTCAACCTCCAGTATTAAATGACCCATWTAGAATTATTAACTCTATTTTCCTGGCTCTATTTTCAATCTGGCAGTATTGCTGCTAAACCTGGCTAGCATTTTAGTTGCTTGTAGATAAGTCTGGTACTGTAATGATCTGGCAGAGAAATGTTGGCTCCTCGGTGAGGTGTCCTAGGGGAATATCCCAGAGCCTTCAAGAGACAGATACAAAATGCTGCAGAGCATGAGATTGTTCTTAAATCAGAGGAACTGGAGATGCTGTCCAGAGCTGGCTTGTCACACGTCTGAAGTAAGTTGGCTTTCATGCTACAGTTTTTCCAGTGGCTGAATGTGGATTAAAAATCACCTGAAACTGACTGGACACCTAGTTTTTGCTCCACTGCTTTCTTCTATAACYACCTTTACTTGTCTCAATAGAGACTTCCCTGATAGGACACTAAGAAAACGTGTCACAAACATGAAGGAATTCAAGCAGTAACAAAGCTGTTCTTTCATAAAAGAGAATAAAAGTTAATAAAATTAAATATCTACTAATCCCTCACATGGTGCCCGGAAACTGCATGGGGAAACTGCAGTCAGTTGTGCCCTCCTGCAAGAGCAGCAGGGCTAGAGTTGCAGCTCTGCCTGCAGCGCTGGAAACGAAGTCTCAGGGCTATTCTGGAGCTTCAAAACACAGGGTCTCCCCGCCAGGGCTGACACGGTGCCTCCTCCACGGCGCAGCCGTCCCRGGGGGCTTGTTAGGGACGAGTGGCCTGCATGGCAGTTCAGCCCGACGTGGTGTTTGGATGCAGAAAACGAGCTCTCGAATCACCACCGCAGCACTGCCCCTGCTGCGGTGCGGACAGAAGGGAACGTCACGGAGCTTCAGGTGGGCTTTGTTTTGTTGAAGCCGTGGCTCTGCGGGCAAAGGCTCGTGTGCCGAAGTCCACTGAAGGCTCTCTCCACCTGACTGCTCTGGGTGTTGTTAGGGCAAAGTGTCTCTCGTGCTTTCATTTTGTTTTGTTTGTTTTCTTGCCTTCCATTTCTGTCTCCTCTTTTTCTTCTGATCCAGTTTGCCAACAGGTCTTCCCTTAACATCCACCAGCCTTAAGTCTCCCTCAGGCACAGCCTAGCAGCACCTCGCAGTCCTGTCGCTCATGGAGGCTCTGCAGCTCACAGATCAGCACAGCACCGCTTGCTTTTTCTGGTTTCAGTTAAAGTAAGCCTGGAAAAACACCACATCACAGCGGAAAGCCTTCCAGTGGTTTCCACGGACAGAAGGAGCGTATAAAGATAGCACCTAAAACGGCGTGTGCGCAGCCTTCAGGGCTGCAGGAGCAGATGGCGCAGCCGGGCGCTTGCTGGAGCGGGAATCACTCTTTCCTTGGCTTGCTGCTCCCCCCGTCGAGTGGCGAGAGTCACTGCTAGCGCCGGRAGCCCCTCGCGGGCCAGGGGCTCGGGATGAGCAGGGGCTGCCTGGCCCTGTGTGGCTCGTGTCCCTCCCGAGCGACACGCGGCCGCCTGCAGGGATTCAGCCGGGGAAATTACTCAAGGGAAAAGTTGCTCCTGTTGGGCTTTAATGTTCCAAAGGGGTGTCTGATGTGGATCCCTCCTCAGTTCATGGCATCAGCTCCGAGCTGGAGCTGGGCAGCCTGAGCACCAAGTTTGTTTACAAGCGAGAGGTCAGRCTGCAGCTCTCGGCCAGGCTGCAGCTCTCCGCTCCGGGCAGGGGGGAGGTTCATCCTCAGCCACAAGAATGAGCTGGAGCAGCTTTGACTGGAGTTCCTTGGAATTCAGACCTTGGGATGTGTTAGGAACATTGCTTTGCACCTTCAGTGAGAACAGGGCTTTTTTTGGCTAAAATAAAAACGTTACTTTGCTGCTAATAGTTTTCTTTACAGTGAATTTTTTTCTTGATGGACCCTAAGTGCTTTACAAGAAGACCCCGCTGTAGCCCTTTTGCAAGCAGGTATAAAAGGTTGCCAAGTGGCCCAAGGGCTTGTGTGAGGCTGTCCAGCAGAAACCTTGGCCTAGACTTGGGGCTCTCAGATCACTCTTGAGAGCTTGGGTTTGAGCCATGCTGACTGATCAAGAAAGGGGAAAGAGAAACCCTAGAAAGCAGCTGCTTTCCTAACACGAGCCCTGCCAGTATACAGCAATTCGGGCAGAGCTACCTGACACTTACAAAGCTGAAGTAAATATTAGTGACTTATATAACTCTGCCTCAGTATTTATTAGGAAAGTGTCRTTTGTGTTGCCTTCATTGCAAGAAGAGTCAACAGAGTTTCCAGCAGATGATGATGCTCATTGCCTCCCTTGTCTTCCTCAGAGCCCCTAGCAAGGCCTCTGCGTTACTATCTCTAGCCATCACAAGGCTATTTAGAGATGCAGCCCAGGGACCATCTCAGGCCTGGAATCATGACGAGGCCCTGGGGAAACTGGAATTGCAGCTGAACCAACCAGGGGCAGACAAGATACACTAGCTTTACACAGAAAGCCACTGAGGCATCGAAAGGACACAGCACAGCAAGCTGATAGTTGCTTTTCCAGGCGAAACAAAGAAAAAAAGTAGTATTAGACTTAAACAGATGTTCGTATATGTTTTTGCATCAGTTCAGCCTTTGACTTTTCTGGCTTGCTTATCTCTCTTAGGAGCAATATATTAACTACAGAGTTAATATATAGGGAGAGGACTGCAAAGCAAGGGAGAAGGTTGTAACCAGGGGGATGTTGAATTTGAAATGGCTGTTGTGAAGTCTGCACCAGGAATGTAGGCTCTTAAATCTTTTAAGTCTGATGGGCAGTGAAGAAGTCAGATTATTCTGTAATTATCTCCATAAGGTGTCCTTTCCTATGTGCCASTACCAGTGACCTCCTTGGGCATTCTCACAAGTTTGGAGCTTAACACAACTGGAAATCAAATCATGGCTTTAGACCTTGTGCTTCCATGTGTGGGGATGGGAGCGAYGTGACCTTCTCTGTGCTGGCAGAGGGGCTGAGGCAGAAGAAAGGTCAGGCTCTGTGGGACCAGAGGGGAAAAGCTGCAGCTCATAAATCAGGCTTGAACCACCCCAAAGTCAAGTCACTGAAGTCACAGCGAGGCTCTGCAGGCAAAATGACAGCTAGGCTTTTATGTACGCGCAGTGGCATCACAGGTCGATACTGTGACTTCTTTCTCTTCTTTAAAGCTTTCATGTCAGAGGAATCAAAGTCCTCTACCTCCTCTTCCCAAATTGCCTCGAGTTAATAATAGCACAAATGGTAGTTAGCCCAGGCTTGAAAGCAGCTTTGATTAGGTATTGCTCTTTGATAAGCCATTTCAAGGGCAGGAGGCAAAGTGTTTATCTTGCTTGGAAGAGAAGCCTGATGAGCAACCGCTTTTCCTTTGCTAGGATAGGGCAGAGCTTTGTTATCACCGGAATATGGAGGCTGGGGAGGTGCATTATGGCTGCTGCTCTTACCCTGGGCTGGTTCTTTACTTTGTGCAGGAATAAAAATTCCTGGATCCAGCAGCCCATTTTCATGCACAGCAGCAGCTCTGGATGGACCCCTGGGGCCATCCACTCCAGACTGTTCTCCAATGTCTGTTTTTCCTGCCTTTGGCAGTCCTTGGGAGGCCCAGCGGGATTACAAGCRCAGTGAAACACAGGAGCGCAGCTGGATCTGAAGAGGACAAGAGAGCTGAACTTTCATGAGCATCAGGGCCCTTCTAATGACTTGCTGCTGTCCACAGAGGGGAACACAGAGTTGGTTTTGTGTTTGACTGACCCATTTAACTCTCGATGCAATAACCTTTAAGAAATGAAATGATTTCACGTACCAACAAGATACCCAAACCCTCCCCACGTGCCTGTGCGGAGATCTGGTATGTGAGCACCAGGCCCTCCTTGAGGCCTTTCCTCACCAGGTCATCCTTTATATTCTGTCCCAACCCCCTGCTGCCTAGGGGCGCTTTGCGCCTGCGGGCCGCTGACTAAACCTTCCCTAGGCCTCCAGCAGCGCCTAGGCACTCCCTGGTGCAATGGGTGGCGCAACTAGAACCGGTAAGAGCGGAGCCGAGCCGCCCCTGTATCTCCGTACAAGAASCTTTACAAACACTGCCTATAAATGGCCAGGCCATTCAGTGGTCACTTCAGCAAGAGTTTTGCAGACTATGAACTATTATGAGTCGCAYGGTTTGGACGCATTTACACATTCACTCCCGCAACCCGCCTGCGGCTTTCGGCGCATGGGASAGGGACGCGGAGCTGCCTGGAGCACCCGGCGCCATTTTGTGACCACGCGGTTTCAAGGACCGCTGCAGGGGCTATGGCGGAGGGGGAAGGCGGGCCTGGGCGCGGCGCCACGGACCGGCCGGGAGCCGCCACAGCTTTAAAGGAAGGAGGAGGAGAAAGAAAAAAAGGAGGCGGGAAAGGGCGAGGCCGGTGCAGTGCCCGCCCGGCAGCAGTCACTGCCCGCCCTCCGCGCCCGGGCGGGCAGTGTCGGCGGGGCCGGGCTCSAAAGGGGGCCGTCCTGCAGGAAATGGCGGCGGCGGGAGCACGTGGCGGCGCGGGGCCTCCCCTCCGCGGCGCGGGGCCCTGCGGGCCGAGGTGAGGGCTCTGCTCGCTGCCCCAGCGCGGCCGCATGGCGCCCGCGGGGCGGCGGAAGATGGCGGGTCTGCGGCGCGCGCGTCGTGGCCGGGGTCGGGGCGGCGATGGCGGCGGTCGGCGCGGTTACCTGCCGTTAGCGGCGATTCTCCTCCCGGCGCGGGGGTCTCTGCGAGGCGGCGGCGCGCGGTGTCCGCCGCGGGCAGCGCCGTGCGGATGGGGCGCACGTTGGGTTCAGGTGCTGGGCCGGGGGGCGGGGAGCAGCCGCGCGCGGGGTCCGAGCTTGGCTGCGCATCGCTAATAAGCGTTWCAGTTACCGCTGCCAACAGCAGAAATCGGCACCTACAAAACACAGCCGGGTAGCAGCAAGGGTGTTGCCCTCCAAGGAAGGAGGGCAAGCTACGGGGCCAGCCTGGGAAACCTCCTGCAGGAGAGCACGGCTGTTCCCSGGACCTCCAGGAGTTTCTTGGGGAGAAAGAGGCCTCCGGAGGACTAAGAAAGTGGAGCCAGTGAAAGCATATTGCCTCCGCTGATACTCTCCTCCTACATTAAACGGTGGAAGAACAAGGCCTGTCTGAAAGATGGAGTCAGGACCTACTTCCTCTACCTACAAAGTTCTTCTGGCAATAAGAGGGAACAAGTTAAGGATGTTTCTAAAGCATTGAGCGGCTGTATTTGACCAGAACATTCGAAAGTATTTTTTTAGGGCTGTCACGTTGCCTGTTGTTGCATTTGTGCTTTTGTAGTGGTCTCACCTGTGTGCTTTTTTTTTCCCCTTAGCATCGTGGGTTCCTTTGCTCCCAGCTGCAGGACTGGATGACRAGGGACGCTGGGCATGGTGCCGATCATGGTAACCACTTTGGAAACTGTAGCTCTTTGCTCACTGGTGTCTCTTTAGCCAYAGAGAGCTCCTGTGCAGGAGACGGTCTTGTTCCCTTGTTAACCACTGCAGCCCCGTGAAAGGGCTTCATGGGATGCCCTCCAGTGGTGACAGTGCAAACTGGTATTTTAAACCTAGGAGCAGAAGGGAATTGGGAAAAAAAAATGGTCCAAAGTATTTGATGCCCCTAGACAAGGGTACCTTGGGCCTTAGAACATGCGGTTCTTCATGGAGGAGGGAGATGCTGCTGATTGTAGCTGTGGCTGTGACCCCTGATATCTAAGAGAGGCCTGGGTTATGCTGGACAAGTGAAGTTTTTATTAAATAAAAGCATGGCAAATTCTCTTTACATGTTGATTCTGATTTGCTACAAATTGTCGCTTACTTGTTCTTCTTACAGGCCACRTTCTGTTCAGCAGGCTGCTGCTTTTTGAGTTATCAGGCTTGTGTTGTCCAGCAGATGGATCCAGCTTGCAGTGCAGTGACTGAGCTTGTCCCATTCCCATGGTGCCAGGGCACTTCATGGCTGGCTTGGTGAAGCCGTCTTTGCAGAGCTCCTAARGGATGGTTGTGAATTCCTGGGGACCTCAGGAGAGTCCACCAGCTGGGAAATCTTTTGGACTGAGCTCCTGTAGCATCTAAGGCAAACAGCTAATCCAGAATACAGGTATGGATTAAACACTGTGTTTGGAAGCTCTTGGTGGGGAGTGGGGTCACATGTTGCTGTGCATAAAAGAATATATGGCTACACCAGAATCATTCAGTTTATCCAGCAGTCATTCAGACTTAAGGACTTGGGGGACTTAGTTTTCCTAATGCTTMTACTGATATGTGTATGTCATCTTTCAGATGCTTTTCTCTAGCTTTGAAGAGGAGTATGGCTCTTGATGTGCCAGATAAAGGTAAAAGACATTTCAATGGGTAGCAGCTGGGCCTTGGATCAAGACATATATTTTTTTAGCAAATCAGTTTTATTTTAGCAAATAAAACAGTTTGGGGTGTGGTGCTGCGGTCTGGTGCAGAGGATCAAGATCTCTCAGCCGTGTTCACTGGCAGGGCTTGTTAGTGGTAGCCAGGCTCTGTCTCCTCACGCGCTCTGCGTTTTCCATGATTTCCAGCCAAGATACCTTTGGCTGGTAGGCACTGGCTGTTGTGCTCACTGCAAGGTGCAGCAGCTGAAATTCTGGCCTACGTCATGGAAGGTCTGACCAGAGGATGGTCAGCCCTTCTGCTGTGGAAATCTATCGATTTCTGGTAAACTAAGATATGCTGTGTTTATATAGCTCAACATTGCTAAACCCTTCTTTTTTGAGCCTTATAAAATAAATCAATGTACAAGAGAATAGGGGAGCAGTCACTGCCATAATGACAAAATCAGTTCCTGTTTGCATAGTTTTCTTAAAGCCCAAGGAGATATTCAGGGAGATATATTTTTTTTCTTTCAAGGGCATTTGGAGAAGAACAGACAAGCTTTTGGCACACAGTTCTGCATCAGGCTTTGTTTATTCATAGGGACCCTATATATTGTAGTGTTGCTGTTCTGACTGTTCCTTAGAATGGAAACTGGAACCAATGGTTTTGTAATGAATGAGAAATAAATCTKTGGAAAAGCCTCTCTGTAAATGACTCTTCATTGAATTCATGGAGTTTTAACAAATGAGGGTGTTTAAAGCTAGACAAGAGTGCTTGACAGGCAGTGCTTTTGCATTTGTCTGATATCCAGAAACTAGATCTGAACAAGGACACTTCAGAAGAGTGTTTGGCCAGAATATTTGCAGCGCATATTGAAGACCCTCAGCTTAAGGACAACGTGAGAGGTGAGGATTCTCCAGTGCTGGGGAGAAGAACAGGTTTGTAAACTGTGTGTGCATTGTGGGTRCTGAGGATATACCCAGGTAGCCTAAGTGGCGGGTGAGAACAAGCTAAACGTGAAGCTGGAGTTTTGTGTATGTGGGCAGTCAAAGCACCGCAAAAGGCCTTGGTCCACTGGGTTTTGCTCCTTTTTCCCCTTTCTTCAATGGATGAATGACTGAAAAGCATGGGCATTTTGTAAAAATGTCTTTTAATGTTTAAGAATGTAGTGGATGTTTATTTCAAAAAGCCACACTGCGTGGTGCAAGCTAACATGGGGAGGCCCGTTTGATTATCTTGTGTCACAGACTTCATGTAGCAACAAGAATACTTGATTGTGAGTTCAGCTTCATGGTTGGAGTGTTTTCAGTTCTGTCTAACAGCTGTACAGTGATTAGCCTTTTGCTATTTTGGTTTTTCTTTGACTTTTTAACTTCATCAGACACAAGAGTGGAGTTAATGCTTGCTTAGGAGCAGGGGATTTCCATAGGCATCAAATGGGTACTGAGGGAGGCAGTGATCCAGCTGCCACTGTTGCTTGGAGGCAGTATCACCTCTGAGAGGGATGGTATCCATTCCTAACTGGAGAATGCTGAATTGAGGCCCAGGATGCTGGTGGGTCTTGTGACTAATGGTTTTCTGCTAYGGTCGTGCTTAAGAGGAGATAAACCAAGGTATGCTTAGCAGCTTTTTTTGAGCACTACCTTCCACGGAAAAAAAAGCATGACAGAGCAGTTAATGATGAGAGATGACTTTTCTCAAAGTACAGAGATGTGGCAATTRCAGAACACAAGGTTATGGGAAAGCAATGCCCAGAGGCACAGCAATGCGATTATGAATCCGTAAGATACCAGGCGTTTCCAAAGCAAAGCAGGGGTGGACAAAATGCTGGAAGTGGGAATTGAATGTGTAAAGGTGCTGGGCAATATCCGCATTGAAAAAGGACAGTTTGCAGTTCTCATAGTCTAGCAGGATGCCAATCCGTCTGGGGGGAATAGTAATTCTGATGTCTGGTGTCATCCCGCTGTGCAGGAACTCGTATTTGTGCCTGCAGGCGAGAAACAGATGCATCTGACCAAGGGCACTGACTGCCCTCAAAGGAAGCATTTTGTGGATGCAGCTGCGTTCTAGGGTACATTTCATGCTTCACACATGCAGGGTGAAAAACACAACCCCTTCTCTCCTTTGTGAATGATGTGCACAGCCTGAGTCCCAGCTGCTCTGTCGAGTGGCGGCTGTGCTTGCCCAGCAGTGGTGTGTTCTCCTGTGCCACACAGTCTTACCCTGCAATGTACAGTTGCCTGTCTAACCCATGTAACAGGCATTTTATTTCACAGACTGGGATAAGATTAGAGGAAGACATTGGACTCTCCAGCTTTTCCCTCTTAGCGAAATGGACAATGTGATGGGTGCCTGATTGTCCCTTCYATGGAGAGATGCACTCTGCATTAGGCCAGTTAAACTTGCTGCAGAGCAACACAGTCATTCAGCCCTGCAGCTAGGTAGCTATGGGCACTGGCAAGGAGAGAGGTGGAGAGGTGACTCATCCTGTCTTTCTAGGCCTACTTACTCCCCCAGGGTCAGTGGTACTGAGCCCACTTCCATGCCAAAGGCATGGGAACAACTGCTCCCACCTACTGTGAGGGAGCGTAATCCCCTGGGTACAGGCTGCCTGACTCAGTCAGGCATCATCTAGACTATCTGGCTTCCTTTTCTAAATTCTATTCCTAAATAGCAATTCTAGATGCTTTTTCTACAAAGCCTCCCCACTCAGGCTAGTGTTGGTTAGGAGAGTCCAGTCTGCTCCAGCTGTGCATATTCATCTACTAGAGGGTGGCCTCTCTTTTGTGGCTCTTGGGTGGTAGATCTCAGTGGTGGGCAGGAAGGTGTCCTGTATGCAGCCCTGGTGAAACAACAACTTCCTCATGAGAATAGACCTGCCTCGGGTAGTCTCTGTTCAAGTATTGTTGGGTTCTTTACCAGTTACTTAAAACAACTCTCCTTATTGTGACACACACACACACACACACACACATGAGAGTCTAAAATGCCTTTTTGAGCAGAAATGAGAAATTTTTACTTAGCTGCAGTGAGTTACCTGGCATTTCATGAGGGCCAGCTCCTTCCCTAAACACTTCCTCCTCCCACACCACTCAAATCTGAGAAAATTTCCCAGTAGAAATGGGTATGGCAGTGACTGAAACAAGCAATAGCCCAGCTCTGTTTTCTGTCCCCTGCTGTCCATGCTCATTGCTCCAGAAGAATGAGAACAAACCTCAATGCACCTCTTAGCTCAATGTAGCAAGAAATCAAATTAGCCTTCCTGCAGTGTAAGGAAGAGTCATTAACTTTAGTGGGTTTAGTCTCCCTCATTAAGCAGCATTTCTTGTCGTGTGGGAGGCGAGCGGCRGCTCTGACTCTGGGTGTGCAGCAGGGCAAGTGCTGCAGTTAAAACCTCTCCCTGAGCGCCAGCAGGCAGAGGATGGACATCTCTGGCACTGTGCTGTGCCGCTCTTACCATGTGCTGAGTGTGTGCCCTCTGTCCATGTTCCAGGTGATATCTGGGCTCCTCGCTCAAGGGAACCCAGAGGTACATGGGCAACTCTTGCAGGATGAGTGGGGAACTGTTCACAGAAGCAGTAGGAGACAGCTAGGGATGCCATCACCTGGCCCTTTGACCAAGCACCTTCTGGGATCCAGAGTGCTGGGCTGGGTTCTGAGTGGAGCCATCAGACTCTTGCACAGGACTAGTGAGCAGAGCACTTCTCAGCAGTGGGGAGGGAGGTCTCACTAATGTGCCAGCGAGTCAGAATCTCTGGTCTGATAATGAATTCCACATATGTTTGGATGTAATTGGACTCTTAATTAAGTTGACCACTAAGTCACCATTTCTAGTTTTTGGTAGAGCTTGATTAATCATCCTAAAGGAGGTGGCAAAAGAAAGGACATCTGAATCCCACTCCAGGTATGTGACTGGCTTTGTTTCCTTGGTGCTTACAAAATGTCAAAGGAGATAAAACTAACACAGAGAGAACCAGTCCCAGAAAACTGTCCCAGAGAGAACCAGTAGATTCAGCTGAGGCCTCTGACACTTCTGCATGTGAGTATGGCTGATGGTACCTCCTCAGAGAGGAGAGAGATCAAAAGCAGTTGATTACAACCAAGTTTAACCATACACTGATATGGTTTCTAGGCTATATGGATCTATAACTGGCTGGCTTCCCACTGGTRTTTCAGTGACCTAGAACAAGGTCTTTATGGATAGTTTTGTAATGCAGATTTTGCTCTTGGGATCGTCTCTTTCATTGTAAGGATATCATTTAATTTTAAAATTTACTTAAAGATTCTAATATCCTTGCAAAAATACAGTTAAAAGTGCCAAAGACTAAATGTCAGAGGCCTCTGGTTAAGCACTTTGTTTGAGTGTTGATAAAAAAATCTATGGCCCTGTACAACTAGGAGCTCTCTGCTGCTYTGCTTGCAACTGTACCTGTAGGATGTGTCTGTAGGGGACATGTAGCCTCCACGGCCCTTACCTTGACGGGGTGATGATATGTCTCATGCACCAGGATGAGTTGTTTGCTCCCAGGTAACCATGTCTTGGAGTGTTTTCAAAAGCCACGCCAACTCTGTATTCTATATCTTCCTCAACTTCTACCTCCCAGTAATGCTTTCCTGGAAATGGGATCAGACTGCCCAGGATCCCAATACATCTGTGGGAGACAGACAGGACTATGTGCTTTGGCAGGGATCTTTGGCATTGCTATTTAAAATGCTTAGGTATATATCTGAACATTAAATATCAATAATTGAGTCACTTTAGTTGTTTTCATAGCAGCACAGGGCAGATATTTGACCACAGTGAAGTCCATGTGCTGAGGGCCTGACCTGCAGGTTTCTTTGTGATACCTACCCTGTTTTTATTTTTGTGTAGCTTTGAGTAGAGAGCTCCCTGAACACTTTCAGGAAGAGGAGGAATAGCAGGCTTCACTCTCTGAGTTTTCTGGATAAATTATTACTTGTTAGAAAAGAGAGTGCTGTAGTGAGCCCCAGTACCTACAGGTTTTGCATTTTCTTCCCAAGTAACCCAGGGCTTTGCCTGTCACTCACCAGCAGGAATGCAGCATTGGAATGACATGAAACTCCTGGGGCAGTTGGAGAGGAAGATCTGTCTATGCAGTATTTAGGTGGAGTAGCAAGAATTGAACACTGTAGCAGGTTCTCAGGCTGTAAATACACCTAGGTACTCAGGCTGTGAAAAGTTTAACAAAAACCTCGTTGAAATGAGGCTCAGAGGAGCCACATATATGATTCGTGAAAAGGGGTAAAGGAAAGACAGGCAAAGATAACATCCCAAAGAGAGAACCTTCAGCTTGATTTACAGGCACTGTCTTGGAGCCAAAGGAGTGTGGGACTTTGAAGATGCAAGTTTGAAAGCTGGGCAAAATAATCTATGCCAAGTGCTTCCAAAACAACTTAATAAGGAATCATAAACCCTGAAAGACTCCAGGTTTTGCATCAAGAAAAGAACACTGTGTACCAAATGCTGCATCACAAGGTAGGTTTCAAAACAAGCTGTTTTTTTAAAAAAGGAGTCAGAGTCTGTATTTCTGTGGTAAGTGTCTAAGGATGTAAGTTACAAAGGCAAATAGCATTTCTGGCTGTCACGCTGAGCCCCTCTACCTGCGCTCCAGCAAGCTGTGAGCCTCATGTGTAAGATGGGCATGCACAGCAGGACAGGGCCAAGCGTTGTGCCCTGTCACAGTCACAGTCACAGCAGCAGTCACTTAAAGCAAGCATAGAGTTCATTAGCAAGGCATGCAGATGCCTTGGGAAGAGGATAAAAGCTGCTGAAATCGGGACTCAGAAGCTGTGTTGGTGAAGTTTGAAAAAGAACAGTGCCAAACTGGATGGGGAGACTTATGTGAACAAAGCAATGAGAGCTGTAAAGGCACCAAGGCAAATCTGAGTCAGACTGTAAGGGCTGCTGTGGTTAGGAAACACATCAGCCTTTTGGAGATCACAGCTTCAGAAAGAAGAGTTTACAATGTAATTTCCTAATCGTGTGAGTATTAGTCATTTGGGCTGGGAACGTAAATTTTTTTACAGTGTTCTGGCATGAAAGAAGCTTCTGAGAGTTCACAGTGGCATCAAAAACAGCCTCAGAGTTCAGAATGAGTGCCAACTCTGGCTGTTTTTGTGAAAAATAAAAGCACCCTGTGGAAGGTGGATGAAATCCCATTTAGGGTCATCTTGAGGACTTTAATGAAGACAATCTTCTATACCCTGGTTCTTTTCCACCAGCTCTTCCTAGTAACATTGCATGGCGAAAGTAGACTTACAGTTTCATGCAGGAGCTAAATTGTGGGTTTGTGTTTATCTGTGTCTGCAAATACCTGTCCTTGTATGCTATTTCCTTGCTGTTGACTAGCAACCGATGTATTGCAGCAAGCTCAGGTGGTCATTTCAGTGGCAAAGGGCCTAATTTTGTTTTGAAAGCAAAATCTATAGGCCCAAATGGTATGAGCTGACCAACTCAGCTAGGCTCATACCACTCTCCTTCCCTTAGCATTTACTTTGGTACTTAAATACCTGTTTAGATTTAGTCCAAGGTGCTTAACATGTGTGAGTAGGTTTGCGTGTAATTGTGGCTGGCTGGCTGCATCTGAAATCCCTTTTGCTAACTTGCATTAACTTCTAAGTGAAGCTTAAATTCCAAAGTAGCAGTCAGAGAGAGGATTCAGCTTGCAAAATCAATGAAAACTGATATAAAGCTCCACTGGGCACTTCTGGTTATCTATTAAAAATAAATAAATAAATAAATCTGTGCTCAAAAGTACAAAAGTCCCTTTCATAAGTGAGGCTCAGATGCACCAACAGATTTTTTTTTTTTGCCCCTTCCCCCTGTAGTTTTAGCTGTACTGAACAGGATTTTACATAAGATGAATGGTGGGTGGTTCCCACTAGATAGAGCTGTCTAAAAACAACCCTTAGGTTGCTATACAGATAGTGAGATCTGGGAAGAACAGGCAAAGTCTTGGGAACATTACTTGGGAGGCTGCATTGCTTTGGCAATTGTAGAGGATATGGCAGGAGAGAGGGAGCATCAGCCTGCAGGGAGAAAGAGCTTTTTAAGCCTGAGAAGTGTGCAAGCGCTGTATCACTGTAATTAAAAGAAAACCTAATAGCTATACCATTAAAAAAAAAACATTACTGCTGTACTAAGAGCTTATGGGTTTTGATCTTTTTCTTTCTTCTTTTTTTTTTCCCCCTTCAAGATTAGGTTCTTTGGGTACTGTAAAGAATTAAATGAGAAGAGTTTCATAAATGGCAGAAGTTGGTACAAAAGTCTCATGCAAAGACAAGTGATGTTGATTATAGGAATTTGCCACCTTTGAAATATTCGGAGGTGCAGCAAGGTGCAGCAAGGTGCAGCAAGGTGCAGCAAGCCACAGAGAGCACAGTATCAGGACTGGGAATCAGTAAAAGAAGGGGTGGGGGGCAGAGAAAAAATAAGGAGAAAAAAAGGACGTTAGTGTTAATTAGTACCCAGAATGAATCTGGGAAAAGCTGCCATACAGCTGCCATACCAGTAAATCTGCCATACCAGTGGGATTTAAATTCAAGGTGTGTGGTGAGAGAAGCAGCCATGAATCACATGCATTAGTTGCAGCCAAAATTCTTATGCTTACCTTGTAAAGCTGTTATCGTAGATGGGCAAATCACAGTCTGGGTTTTCCAGTTCATCGCATGCAATTGTAAATCCATCATCTAGAATTGCCAGTAACGGATGAGCTGTGTCCTCATTAAGACAGAAGTAGGTACCTGCAAGAGAGGGGAATGCTGGAGGTAGTAGTGCCAGCAGCTCCATTTGGCAAGAAGGTTTTCAGCACAGGTGTGGGGAAATGCTCTTTGGATGCATAAAATGTTTAACCAACATTATGGAAGGAATCTGGCTGACTGAATGGCCAAGACTGTCCATTTTGGGGCTTAAAATAACAAGTTTTTTAGAGAATTTTCAGCTTAATAATGTTTAGATACAGCCTTGGGAAAAGCAAAAAAAAACCCCACAGTTCTATTTTTGAACCCAACCAGGGATTAAAGTTGCAGGCATTGCCCAGGAAGAAGCTGTTCAAAGCCCTCTTTCCCCTGCCAATGCAGAGGCCAATTCCAGGTCATCTTTCTCAGAGGTGAAGTATATTTTTAAATACTGAAAAGAGAAACAGGGTTTTAAAGCCTCTCTGTGGCCCCACTCTTTCCTATAAATGCTGAGCACTATTTGAAGAGATGGGATCACTGCAGAGGTGCCCCACTTGGTACCCCACTGTAGGGGCTCATTCAGTTTGGTCTGCCCTACCTGTTATCTCCAGTTGGCCCAGCCTGTTCCTGACTGGGCTTCACCAAGAGCGGTGCTGGGGACCCTCTGGGAATTGCCTCATCCTGAGGGTGACTCCAGCAGAGAGCCCTCAGGGAGCCCAGTCTGCGAGTGAGGGCAGCCCGAGATGAAAGTATTTCTGCTTTCCTCCCTCGGGAGGCATCGCAAGGCAGGTCAGACTACGCTGCGCTCGGCTGAGCGGCAGCGCACGTCACCGCTGCTGTTTGTAGTTCATGTTTGTGTGTCAGCTCCACTAAGTAAGAACCAAAGGTTATTCCTAGCGTTGCAGGTGAGCGCTTGCAGTTGACAGAACGATTTGCATCAGCTGTTTGCATAATGTAGGCTCTGGGAAGATAAATATCTCCATGCTAATCCCCAAAGAAATCATTATAATCAAAATGCGAGTTACTTCAGTGGAAATACAATACAAACAATGACAGCAATTATAAGCATGTGCTGCTGAAAACAAATACATGCTGTGCAAGCAGAAATGGTAATTTCAAATACTGAGTTTGACTGAAGTAGGTGAAATACAGACAAATAATGGTATCACACCGACAGCCTTCAGGGATTTGAGAATGGTCTTTTTTTTTCCTCAGGTATTCCTGGTGTGTAGCAGACAGAGGCTTCTTACTGAAATACAGCCAATGCCCTGCTAAAGCCCTTTCCTAGATTAATGTCTGACACGGATATGTGATCAGTTTGATGATTAAGCTCAGTTTGAAATCTCTCACAGAAAGCGGGTGCAGAAGACGCACAAGGATGGTGCAAGTGCATGTTAGGCATGTGGGAGGTCCAAGACAACCCTGTGAAGTGCTACACTCATTCCAGCAATGGTGCAAATGAAAACAGGTGTTGATCTATGAGGCATTAAAATGAGCTCTGATTAGAAGCTGGAAGCAGAAAGGGTTTCTGCTTTGGTTTTGGGGAAAACATTAACACTTGCCTGTTGTGACAGTGTCTGCAAAACCTCCAGCTCAAAGCAGAATTGTTTTTCTCCTTAGCTAGCCCAGACTGTGGAAATCAAACTGCAGAATTTTCCTCGGCCAAGCTGGAGATATTTTAACATGTGCACAGGAAGGTTTTTCATATCTGAAGGACTGTGGGAAGTGCCAACTGACTGGCTCTGCCATGCTTGCTGGTAGGAGCAGCATTACAAGGTAATCTCTGGAGTTAAATAAAACTACACTTGAACTTTCTTCACTGATGTGTCAATATTTGGTTAGCTGGCAATGGCAGGGGGCACTTTGCTAGTCTTTTGGCACTGTTTAGAGGTGTAACTTCAAGTATCTAACTCAACAAAAATAATTTTGAATTACAAAGCTAAAGCTTGTTACAAAAAGTGTTTTTCCTCTCTAAAAGGTTACCAAGTGTGTAATTATCAACAAGAGGTTATGACCTAATCCAAAGACCACTGAAATAAGCAGGAATTTTTCTGTAGAGCTACTAGATGCCATGTTAGGCAGTTGATCAGAGGTGCACAGTACCTGTGGTGTGTATCAGCACAGGTTCACTTCTTTCACTGGAACCACCCAGGTTTAGAGCTCTAACAGAGATGCGATAGCCTTGTGTTGGCTGGAGGTGAATTAGAGCTTCACAGTTAGGGATCCCAGTAATAGATCTGCAGAAAATAAATACATGGAAAATGCTAAGGTAGAGAATAAAGGTAAGGCTTTAAGATTGTTTTTCTCAACAAAAAAGAGGAAATTATATGATCAGCTTCTATTTAACCCTTCAATAATGCTGTGCCATTTCCAGTTGCCAAAAGCAGGGATGAGAGACAGTCTGTGATGATCTTTTTTTCATATTTGCCTTTCCCCCAGTGTCCTGTATACTCATTTTCTATTAAAGGTGAATTCCTTTCAAATGTAAAACATCTGCCTTCCTGTAAGTGGTCATCTCAAATTCCTAACAGGAGTTACTCTCTACAGGGGGAAAAAAAGATCTATTATCTCATCTGACCACTCACAAGTAGGCAACACAGCTCAAATGTTTAGATTTCAAGCTTCATGTAGAAGGATATTTCTATAGCTGTAAAATGCAGAAGAAATGTCCTCAGAACATTTCCATCAAAGAGTAAAAGTGGAAAAAAAATCACAGGCGTTTCACATATAGCCTTCAAACACAGAGATCTAATTCTTTTAAATAATTTGTTATGAAATATTTTCACAATCATCACTTACAATTGCATCAGATGATTTCAAAGTGAATTTAAACTTCCTGTCTCCTCAAAATGTAATGAACGAACTTGCATATCCAGGTGGCTATTCAGGGAGGGAGAGGTTATGTGAATGTCACTGTAATAGAACTAGACTTCTGTGATTAGATTTCACRTACTTCATTTTGGCTGAGTTAAGTCATAGTGGAAAAAAAGGAAGAGCAGATTCACAAGCATATTCCTCATCATTCCTTGGGACACTGAAATACAGTATTAAATTTAGCTTCTTCCTCCTTGTGGCAACACTCTGAACACTCTGGGACCTCTACAGCCAAGTAGTTTTTTCTTCACTTTAGCTCAATGAATTTTATGCATCAAAAACTCAAATACCTATATGCCTGATTCTGCTGTGGTTCATGTCCACCATGGATTTTAATGACAGCTGAGAATTTCTACTTCCTCACTCAAGCAAATCACATCACAGGCTACTAAAATATTCTGTTACACAATGGTTTTTTTTTTTTTTTTTCAGACACCCAATATGGTCCTCAGGGATTATTTTGYATATCGTTAGACTTGTACTTTTCTGAATACATTATCTTGAATTTTTGATCAGAATCATGGATCCTTTCTTAGTGCTATCTGGTGCCACATGACCTGAAATACTTTCATCTCTACGAAACAGGAACTTGGTGGGATGGTGACTCACTCAGTGATAATATCTCCATTTTCTTCATCTGTCAGCTTGGACAATTCAACCGTGTAGGAATCAACAGGATTAATGTCTCTAGATTCCCAACACACAAGTGCTGCATTTTCACAGCTTCGTATCTTTTTAGTTTTAATGGTAGGTGGTGAAGGAGCTAAAAAAAAATAGGAAAAAGAGCAGTTTTAAGTAGTTACTTGGCAGTGTTTGCAACAAATATGCTCTGAGAGTTTTTTTTTTTTAAAAAAAAAAAGGAACAAAGTTGTTTGTTTAATACTATATGGTTAAAGAACTCTGCTTTCCTCAGTGGACAATAAAGAGTAAGTACGCTGATAAAAGTTTAAATCATTCAAAAAAAAAATCCAAGATTTCACTTGGACTTGGACTATTCCAATGTAATTACAGCGAACACGGACAAAGACAATTTCCCAACCACTTTTCTTGCTGTCATTGTTTTTATGTATGCTACTGTGAGGTGCATCCCTCCTCTGCTCCAAGATGTCAAAGATCTCTGKAATGAGTGTTTGAAGGGCTTGCTCTGATTGCTTACTTTGATATCAGGATCTTACAAAAGAGAACCAGGGTCTGTGTTCAATCTTGTTGCAGTTCAGTCATCAGCAATAATTCCCTAAATCAAGCCCCACTAATCAAAACGTGCTTCACTGA
Organism: Nothoprocta perdicaria; assembly: GCF_003342845.1. Classification (NCBI taxonomy): domain Eukaryota; kingdom Metazoa; phylum Chordata; class Aves; order Tinamiformes; family Tinamidae; genus Nothoprocta; species Nothoprocta perdicaria. Next base: position 4,228,731 of record NW_020455655.1, read on the forward strand.
ACTGCAGTACCAAAGGGCAGCACAGGAGGTGAATCCACAAAATGCCCACAGGCCAATAAAGGGAGGGCAGCATGGGCTGCCATCAGAACTCGGCCCCGCTCCCAGCTCTCCTGTATGCTTGTCCTTAAACAAGTTATTTTGTCTCTGTGCTTCTGTTTTCTCAACTCTAAAACAGGGATGATGAGAAACTCCCCTGCAGTCAGTAGAAAAGGAGAAAGCACCCAGAAAGTAGTGGCATAAACTCCAGACAGTGAAATGAATTTTCCTACGAAGGTTGCATACTTATATTAACAAAATATGTTTACCTGTTACATAAACGGCTCTTTCACTTGGTGGACTGATGCCAGAAGCATTTAAGGCACTGACCCAAAACTCATATTGTGTATTCGGCAACAGATTAGTAATGGTGCAGTACGTTTCTTTGACTTTCAGCATGTGCTCTGAAATGAAGACAACAAAGCACTTAGAACGGAWTCATACAGTTACCAACCTAAGGCCCCCTCAGATAATGGGACTGAGGCTCATTGCTTTTCTGTGAGCTGAGTTCAAGCGAGCTCCTTGTTGTCCCTGCCCTTCGATTAGCTGTCAGGCTGCTCCACTATGCCCTCCTCTAAGGAGGCATAAATCAAAGAAGGCATCAGTTTCTGTAGGAGCAACATCACGCCAAAAAAAAAAAAAAAAAAAAAAAATCACCCACTTGACATTGTTTTTTTTTTTCCTCTTCTCTGAACAGACCTTCCATGTTCATTTCTCATTCTTTGTTTTATAAAGTTTGGAGAGGTTCTGCTTTTCCTTGCCATTCAATTCCTTACAGGCTTCCCCGTCTGCTAGAAAAGTGGCTGTGTGCTTTCAATGAAGGAGTTTGCACCAGTGTTATTAGCATGTGCACTTCTATTACCAGGCTCGGACATTTTGAGATGACTGTGCAATTCTTTTTCTTTTGTGTGTGTGGTGGGAAGTTGTAGCCTATTATTAGCACTGAGATAARCTGTAAAATGACTGTGTGTGGGGATTAAGTGGGCATGCCTGCAATATGGTGATTTGCTCTCCAAAAATACTGTGTCTTGAAGCAGATGCAGCACATCTGTGTCTGACATAGTATTCATGACCCAGAAAAGCAAAAGCTGTTGTTGAGAACTGTCTCTATCCATTCCTCCTTCCAACTCCTCCTGTCTCAGCTGCTTCCTTGTCCTGTCTCTGCCACAGTTGTGGGTCGCCACAGCAAACCTAGCAGGGGAACCAGCAATAAAGACAGGAGCTATTGTGGCAGATGTGATAGTTCTGGTGGCGGGGAGGGTAGTTACAGAAGGTGCACTGGCTGCCACAGCAAAGGCCAGAGTAACTTCCAAGAGTTTGATTTCACTTGACTTCTGGTTTACCACCCATTTGGGCAAGGAGGGAAAACTTTGTTCCTTTTGTGCCAGACTGTATCCTGCCTTAGCTACTATGTTAACCAAGACCAGTGTGAGAGCCTAAGGGGAGAACAGCATTGGGAACCAGCTGTCTTTGTCACTGGGAGTCAAGCTGTCTCCTTGGGGTTAGGCCTCCTTACCTGTTTGCTCCTCACCGCACCTCTCATTGCTCACTGGTTTATAGCACAGCTGGTAGCACTCAACAGTGTCGTCGGAGAAGAGGCTCCAGCAAACTCTCAGCGAGGTGCCGGTCGCTGCATTGGGAGCTTGGGGGTTGATCACGGGGGCACCAGGAGCTGCAGATGGAAAACAGGTCAGTTCAGGGTGAATCTTTGTGAATCCTCTAAGAAATCATCCATTAAAAAAAAAAAAAAAAAAAAAGTAAA